>NW_024465481.1:0-183009 GCF_017591425.1 Ochotona curzoniae
TATTTCATAAAAATCAACTCAGCATGGACCATGCACATAAGTATAACATTGGCAATTTTAAGTTCAGGCCTCTTGATTAGGCTATCCTAAAAAGCCACTCTATTCACATTTTCAAAGATACTATTTATAATTAAGGTCAGACCTATATACCTGAGCACCCTTAGTTTAGAATAGCAGGAGAAATAAAGCAAAATGAATATCAATGAGCAGAGCTGCAGAAATGTTTGATAAATTTTCTGTTTGGACATGAGGTCAGACTGGTAATTGAGCAGAAAAAAAAAAGGGTCTCAGAGGCCAGCCTGTGGCACAGCTGGTATCCAGGCACCCATGATAGAGTCACAAAACACTTTGCAATGTTGCAAAGATGTCCAACAGGACTGGTCCCACAGTCACCTTGGAGACCACTCTATATAAAGAGGTCTCAGACACTGAAAATTCCAGGCTGCCTCCTCAAGCCATACTTCACAGACTCGCTTTACTATGCAGCTGCTTTAAGCCTTCATACTGACCCTGTTATTCATCTTTGGGAAATATAATTCTGAAAAGCAGGCCTTCAGATACCCAGCTTCTAGTAACAAACATGCAACATGGCGTGTGTCTTTGTCTTGCTGGGAACTACATGTTGAATGTGTGGTAGACTGTTCGATTCAGGTGTGGGACACTTGGGGACAATGGGGAAGACCCATAACCACCTGACAGAATCTCCAAGATCCTGAAGAAACAGCTGCATATGTGGTGACCTCAATGGTACCACATAGGAGGACACAGTGACTCCTGACTCAAAAACTGGGGTTCCTGGTTCACAGTAGACAGACAGGACTGCACATGGCCCTTTCCTGCAGGTAGACCTGTGTTCAGGAGTGGGAGGAGGGCCTTGTGCACAAGGAGCAGACATGAGGACATTTCAGTCTCTGACACTCCAGGGAATGCTACTGTGTAACAGAATTTGTATATGAACTGTGTGTGAGTGTGTGAGTGTGTGTGTGTGTGTGTGTGTTAATCTTGGATATGCAATATATATTTTTCTTGTCCTCCAGTGCAATAACCAGAATAGTAAAAATATCTTCTTTTCGTATAAAGCTGATACCTCCTAGTGAGGAAGAGAGCAAATCTCAAGGATTTTTTAAAACATTTTTATCTCTTTTAATTATTATCATTTTTGATACAGTTCCACAGACCCTGGGATTCCTTTGACCCCCTTCCCAACTCCTCTCCCCTTCAATGACTTCCCCTATATCATTACTATAGTATAGATCTCCATATACAGTCTTATGACCATCATTGCAGGCATGGACAATGGCAGAGAGTCCAGCATCCTATTGTCAAGATACAGTTCAGTTTCATTGGGAGTCCACCTTTGCCTAGAAGGAGAGACACATACTGCATTGTATCCTCACATCTGGATATGATAGTCCCCATTACACAGTTACTATACGTCTCCTCAAATGAAAAGCCACAAAACAAAATCAATAACAGAAAGAAAAAACAAAATTTACAACACCATGAAGTTAAATGACAGGCTACTGAATGAACAATGCATTGCTGAAGGAATGAAAATCAAGAACTTTCTTGAAGAAAATTATGCTACTGTATGATTACTGAAGAATTTAATGAGAACAAAGTGTTTTCAAGAGGTGAAACTAACAAAAAAATCAAAATCCATGAGATACAGTTTCTGCTGATCTTTGTTGGTTAAATGTATCTCCTGTAGGCAACAAATAGATGGGTTTTATTTTTTAATCCTGTCTACTACTCTGACATTTGATTGATGAGTTTAGGCCGTTTACATTCAGGGTTAATATGAATAGATGGTAATTTGTTCCTATTATTTTAGCAGTGGGTTGTTCATTGATTTACTCTTCTAATGATATTTTACTGGGTACATTACCCTGGGCTGATTTTTTTTTTTTTTTTTTGCTTTTACAGTCTGGAATATTTTGCTCCAATCTTTTCTGTCCAGTAGAGTTCCCTGTGAGAGATTTCCTGTGAGTTTAATTGTCATTCCTTTATACCTCAGTTCATATTGTCCCACCATTTTGTGTAACTATTCTTGCTTGTTTTACATTTCCTTTTTTCCTCTGCATGGAAAATTTCCATCATCATGATCTTCCATAATGATGATTAAACATTTTCTGTATGTAAACTCTACCAGGAGATTGTTGGAACTCATAACTAAGTTTGACAAGTTTCAGAAAGAAACACGGGCATCCTTTGCATATACAAACAATTCCATGCCTGAGAAATAACTTGTAAAATCAGTTCCATTCACAATAATTAAAAAAAAAACAGTGGAATAGATTTATGTAAAGATAAGGGGCCTCTATCATGAAAATTACAAAATATTAATAAGAGAAGTAGAAAATGCCATACAATAGAAATCATTTACATTCATAGATTGGTTGACTTCATATCATCAAAATGTCTATATGGTGCAAAGCAATCTAAAGATTTAGTGTAATCCTATTGAAAGAACCTAGAACATTTTATTCAGATCTAGGTAAAATTACACTTAAATTCATACGGAAATACACGAAACCCCAAATGGCTAAAGCAGTTAGACAATAGAAAACAAAGTTATAAGCACCTCAATGCCAGACCTCAAGAGGTATTACTGTGTAATTATACAAATAAAATTTGTATGGGCACAAAAATATATAAAAAGATAAATGGAACAGAATAGAACCCCATTAATAATAACAAGAAATTCTAAGTACATTCATATCACTATTAATATACTTTAATCATATATTTTTATTATTATCTATTAAATAACATCTCATATAATCAATAGTTTAGGTGTGTATTTTAATATTTCCAATGGGAACCATGTATTTACTTGTCTAATAATACAAATGATTTTTCTATCAGCTCTCTTATTTCAATAAATCCCACTCATGTACATTAGCGACATTTGTTATGACTACAGATTCCTTTTGATAAAAAATACATTTTAACATAACAGATAAATCCTCAAATGAGTCATCAGATATTAGGCCCATCTTAGAAGTAAATATGTACATTACATCTATTTACATGCAATTATACCAGTAACTTTAAAAAAAGAGACATAAGGAATTACATCATGATCTTTTTTAAAAATTATATTTTTATTGCCAAGTCAGCTATATGCAGAGTAGGAGAGACAGAGAGAAATATCTTATGTCTGATGATTTTCTCCCCATGTGATCACAAATGGCTGGTGCTGCGCCAATCAGAAGCCAGGACTGCAGATCCTATTCCAGGTTTCCCATGCAGGTGCAGGGTCCCAAGGCTTTGGGCCATCCTTAAATCACAAGCAGGGAGCTGAATGGAAAGTGGGGCTGTCAGGATTAGAACTGGCTCCCACATGGGATCCTGGCACGTTCAAGGCAAGAACTTTACCTGTTAGGCCAGGCATAGACCTGCATCATTGTGTTACATCACAGTGATTTTTCATGGGCTGTACATGCAGAAGAAACTTGTCTTCAGTTCTATTTTTAAATTGTATCTCCTTTGTAGCATTTTTACTCTCTTGTTCTGTAATAATGACTTTTCCTCCTGGACAGAGTATGGAAAATCTGCTAAAGCATAAAATCTGAGTTGTTCTGATATACCAGTACAGTCACGATTTTCTAGTATGATCAAGACATTAATGACGTTTGTTGAAGGGGTGTTGGTACTAGAGACAGGATGGCAATCCAGCAAAGGCGAAAAGATGTAGAGCCTGCCTTGCTTGAGTTTAGTGTGATGTCTTTAGATGGTCTCCAGTCACTTGACTGTATGTAAGGCACCATTATATATCAGGGGAGTGTTCAAATGTGTTGTCAGATAGAAAGATGCAATGCCAGCATGAACAGAATCCTGTGAAACAGGTTCTAAGGCACCTCATTCAGAAGTTCCCAGATTTCCAAAGGACAGTATCTTCTGAATTGTCACATTGTGTTCTTACCTGCTCCTCTGAGTGAGGATGGGCAGAGGACAGCCTTCTACTGACTATTGATGGGGTAGAATTTCTCTGACTCTGTTGTTAACATGTATTCCAGAAAATTTGTTTAGCAGATTAATCATTAAGGAATTCCTGCATCAGCAAGAATTGAAAATGAAATGACATTCAGAGGATTTCAATTCCGAATATGCAGACAAAATGAAGTCAGTTCTTTATTTTGTACAGTTAATGCTCTGTGGATGTCCAGGATAAAGCATGTATTTAGATAGTGACAATTAAGCTTAGGTTTTGTTTCATTGTTTCTATTAGATTTTGGTTTACTTGTAAATGAACCCCTGGTGCTAGAAATATCTGAACCCAACCTCTATGACTTGCTGAGTTCTTTATTTACTGGAGGCTTAATCCGGTAATTATAAAACAAATTAAAAATATTACACTGTAAAAAAAAAAGTGTGGAATAAAAAAAGACTGTGAGTGCAACTGGCAGTGGAGACTGATGGAGAAGCGACACAATACCGAACACCGGGTGTGACATCCTTGGAATCAGCTATCTTGACCTTGGGACTCTATGCTGCTGTAAAGGAGTGTGTCTCCCTGCCCTCAGAAATGCACTTAACCTGGAATAGAGGAAAGTAGAGGAAATGCAGCCTGCATTCTGCTCCCAATGCAGAGTCCTTGGTTCAGGGATATATTCCCAGGCAAGGGGGTGGGGAACCTCTTTTTGTGATTATGATTGGGGATGGGAAAGACAGTTTCCTGATTTACAGGGGATGCATTCTTTCACTGAGCTGTTGCTACCACAGGAGAGCCAGTGTGAATGCTCTGTTGAGTCTGCTGGGGTGAAGAACATACAGTTAAAAATCTAACCATTTGCCCCCTGCCTGGTACTGCTAATTACTGCATTCCTGTTTCTGTGACTTCTGCTTTGCTTGTTCTGCTAAGAGATTGAGTGATCTCAGGCCTGGCAATTTAGGGGCAGTTACCCAGGTCCCCTCAGGGGACCAACCTGCCTACATGGCACTTGTCCCATCACCCCGATAGGAAGCCCCCACCTCCTCTTTGAGCTAACCAATAGTGTAGAGGTCCCATACAAATGAAGGATACTAAAACCTAACCCTCTAATTGTCTGATTTTTGTATAATAACCCTAAGATTTGGAGGCCCAGGGTCTTCTTCTTCGGGGAACCAGGCATGCTCAAATAAACGCTCCTGTCAACTTCTGACTCCTGGTGAGTCTTCAGGGAAGCGCAGCGGCGGCACCGCGGTGGTGACCATGATTGTGGCGGCTACTGCATCTATGTAGGGAGTGGCTGCAGCGGCAAAGGGAAGCAGCAGCAGAGATAATGGCAGTGTTCGTGATGGTGGAGGGGGCTTGCCATTGCTCGAAGCTGTGACAGCTGTGACAGCTACAGGCCATCCCTGGCTGTAGAGCTGCATCGTCGTCCCAGAGATGAGGAGGCACCTGCAGAGCTGTGCCCAGACCAGCCTGTTATTGGCTAGTGCCTCCAAGCTGTAACACTGTTCCAGGCCGCGACCAATTGTGACCTAGAGTTGAGACCTCTGCCCCACCTCCAACTGCTTGCTGCCCACCTGCAGCGTCTGGCTGCACCAGGGTCGGAAGTCCAGGCTCACTGCCTGGCTGTGCCCCCATTAGGGGAGCCCTGCTTGCTCCTGGCCCACCCGCCTGCCAGCTAGCCTGGCAACTGAATCCATGCAGCTACCCTGTCTCCGGGGCTGGCACAACAGGGGCAGTGGGAATAGTTTCAGAAATCAGCTGTGGCTTGTATTGCTTTGAAAGCAACTTACTGTTCTACATTTGTCTGTTAGCAGGGACTGAGAGCAGAAACCTGCCAAGGCAGGCCTGCCTTGGAGAAATGTGTCCACAGGAGAGAAAACTGAAACCCAGCTAATCTTTGCTCTCTCCTAGAAACCAGGAAAGTTTACTTTTTACCTAGAGTGGCTCCTGTTGCAATGATACCAAGGCCTGGGTTGTCCTGCTTTTACAGGTGAAATGACAATCGTGGGCCAGGAGGGAGATGAGCTGTTGCCTTCGCTTCTCTATAGCCACAACTTGAGGATTCGGCTCACAATGGATTCACAACAGAGGCTTAGCTTTGGGTTTGATTTCTGTGTCAAGGACAAAGTTCTCTAAGGGCAGGTGGTTTCTCAGATGAAGCTAGGTTATTTGCACACAAATGATAGTAAAATTCTCTGCCTCTATCAAGCTTAGAGATTACCCCTTTGAGGCATAAAATGATCAATTTTTAAAACTGATCATATAATTGTATATGTGAACATATTTGTAAAAGTATATTTGTGGGTTTTTTATGTGCTTGAATTTCAGTTACACAAATTTATCCTCATTTAACATATTTTCAATTTAATTTAGTTTATGTTATTTATTAAGATTAAATGTTATTTAATCAGTTTCACCAAACTTGAGACGATTCTGTATTTTTTCAAGATATGTACTTTGTTCTTCAAAGTTGGAAATATTTTAAGATACTTTAGAAATTTTTACAGCATTTTCACCTAATGGCAATATAAAACAGGCAATGTTCCAACACTAAACAATGTTGAGTTTAACAGGTATAAATGAAAACGGGTTTCTGTTATAGAGGATACTGCCGTGTTTTGCTACCTAACATAAACATATCCAGAAATACTATCTTCACCTGTATTTGAAATATTTTTTTAAATTATTAACTTATGAATATTACATGGAAGTGTACAGTCCAAAAATTTAAAAAAAAAGATTTGATTTAATTGGAAAGGGAGATTTATTAGAGAAAAGGAGAGATAGAAATAAAGATCTTCCATCCATTGGTTCATTCCTAAGGGGCTGCAATGGCCAGAGCTGAGCTGATCCAAAGCCATTAGCCACAAGCTTCTCCCAGGTCTCCCACATGGGTGTAGAGTCCCAAAGCTTTGGACCATCCTCTACTGCTTTCCCAGGAAAGGGGTCCAGGCAGTTGCAGGGCAAAGTTGCAGCAATTAGGCTATTGTGCGGGCTCACAGACACTTCCTGAAAATGAATTTAGTTTTAGTATTTAGGTTTCTAGAATAGATTTTTAAGGCTGATAAATAAAATGAATTTTTACAGAAATGGTGATGAAACGCTTTGCAATATCAAAAGGGAATAATGTTCATGAGAGGAAAATTGTCATCACCATCAATATTTCTGATTCCCTTCAAAACTTTCAAATTCCATTTTCTTTTTAAATGATTTGTGCAAAAAGTGCCTCTTCAATTTCATTTTGGTTGTGAAACTTATCAATTATTATAATGTATGTAAAAATAGTATTTTCATCTTTAATAATATTTAAAATGAAAAAAAGAAGGAAGCAGTCATGATATTGTTGTTGAGTATAAGAAATCAAATAACAGATATTATGTATATTTTGCCACACAAGATAAGGAGGTGATAACCCTGGCAATTTTAGCAAATGGCAAATTTAGAAAAGTATAAATAACTTGTACTCTAGGCCTGGTGCAGTAGCCTGGCAGCTATCACACATGTCAATGGACATTGAAGCCTAGTTCAACCCAACCAACCTACTATTCAGCCCACACACTTACTGGCAGGTGCCTTTCTGTCTAGCCATGCCTGACCTTGTCCTGGTTTTCCTGCTGTCCAGTGAGAGTGGTAACCCCGAGGGAGGTGCCCACTATCTCCCTACTAGGCCACTCCCACCCTCAGATTATGTACTCTCCAGGTGGTTCTGGCATTTGACTTGACAGAATTATCTCCCAGTGCCAGCCTCTGCAGGTGATGCTGTGGCTAAGCCCAACCAACCCTCACCCACTCTAATTTTTGCTTGCAGCAGTCGGAGCAGTCAGCCCACCATGGCCCTTCCTTTATCTAGCTCACATGAGGCCCACAGGTGTTGTAGCCCTGCCGAGTCTGGTCTGCCCCCATCCCGACTCACGCTTTCCAATGGAAGTAGTTGTCCAGCAGGGGAGCCCACATTCCCCTGTCGGCTTTGCCTCCTGCTCTGGTTTTCACATGTGCTGTTTGGGCGCTGCAACCGCATCTGGTATGGCTCATCTCACCTTGGCATTCCTTAATGTGTCCTGTAGGTGTTGCAACCGAACCTGGGCCGCCCCACACACTGTTCTGGTGCTCAGATTCGCCAATGGGTGATGTGAATGAGTTCAGCCTGGTCTGCCCCCCAACCAAAAAGCAAGATTTTGAAATGAGAAAAAAAAATTGATATACCAGTATCTGAAGTAAGCACAAAGGGAGAAGACCAAATTCAATAAAATCATAGGTTAAAAAATACATGAAACAAGACAGTAGAGAAATAAAAAGAATCATGAGGAATTGCTACAAGCAGCAAATATCAACACGTTCTAAATCTTTAAGGACATTGATAGAATTTTGGATGCATTCAATCTATTAAAATTGAGTGAGGAGCACACTGAAAACTTAAATAGACCAATAACTATGACAGTGACTGAAAAACATTCACAGGTCCTACCAACCATGAAAAGGAATGGGCCAGATTTCTTCACTGCTAAATTCCACTGAACTTTTCAGTATGAATTTCCGTCATTTCTCAAACTATCAAACAGTTGAAAAGGAAGGAATATCCACAAACCTCTTGCATGAGGCCAGAATAATTTTGATTCCAAAACAGAAAATGATACAACAAAGAAAACCGTAGGCCAATATCCCTCATTTACACAGATGCAGAATTGTTCACCAAAATACTAGCTAATAGAATCCACAAATTGTATCAGAAAGAACATTCACCCAGAACAAGAGGGATTCATCCCTTGTATCAAGGTAGGGCTTAACACATGCGATTGCGTCAACAAACTGAAGAATAAGAACCATGTGTCTATCTTAAATGGATATGGAGAAAACAATAAAATACAGCATGATTTCATGCTAAAAACCTTATGCTGGGGCTGCAATGATGTTATTGCATGATAATCCGATGCCCTGTGGTGTCAACATCCATATGGTTGGCAATTTGTGTTCAGCTGCTCCATCTCCCATCCAGCTCTTTCTTTTGGCTTTGGAAGACAGTAGAAGATGTCCCTAAGTGCTTGGGACCCTGAAACCACATGGGAGACTGGGAAGAAGATCTTGATTCCCAGCTTCAGACCAGCTCAGCTCTGGCCATTGTGGCCATTTACAGTTTGAATGAGTAACTAGAAAATTCCCTTTCTCTCTCTGTAAACTCTGCCCTTTAAATGAAAGTGAATAATCCTCTTAAAAAATAATGCTGAAATTTATATTGGAACACAAGGGAACCCTAAATAGCTAAAACAGGCTAAAACAACACAAACAGAAGTGAAAACAGAGTAACAAATTTCAGGTCATACTACAACCAGTCTTAATCAACAGAAGTCACAAAGAATGCATTCCATAGAAAAGTGCTGCATCACAAAAACAGTTTCAAATTTATTATTCAAGTCTGATTCCATAATTAAGATGGAAATACACTTTGTTAAAAATCAGTCTAATTGAGATTTGAGATCTACCTTTACAGAAAATACTCTGTGAAGAGAATTTGAACAACAGTTAGGCAAGATGGCGGCATAGGGTACAGACACGTTTGATAAGATGGAGAATCTTTAGACAGGGTGCAGTACAATAAGCAGATTACAGGGAAAATAGGGCTCAGGCAGTAAGCAGGGGTACCTTGAGACTCCCTGGACACAGAGAAGCTGCGGCAAAGGGACGAAAGTTGCAGTAGACCAAAAGACCCACCAGCAGTCAGCAACTGGCAACTCAGACCCCATTGATCCAGGCTCCAGTGATCTAGGCTCTGGGGATCCATTTCCAGCACCAGCAAGACATCCAGCAGTGGCCTGCACACAGCACTTGTGACCTCCAGGTGGGAGTCTGTGTCTATGTGGAGAGCTGGGGGGGTGAGTGCAGTCTGGGACCTGCCAATCACACTGGGTGACTGGGACCAGTCACAGGCAGAGTAGGAGATTCAGGGTGCCATCTTGTGTGGAGAGGCTGAACACGGAGTTGACAGAGCAGCACAAAGGAGGCTTGTTTCTGTCTGATCACACGAAACTGATCCAAGTGGGGAGGGTAGCACCAGCTTCACCCCCTGCAGGGTCGGTGTGGTCCCTGGAGCTGAAAGCCAGCAGCTGCAATTCTCCAGCAGTGTCCCATCTGGCACCATCTTGGGTAGCAAGTATAGACCCCAAGTGAAGGTCCAGAGTGGGCTTGTTGCTAGCTAATTGCACTGAACTGGGCCCACAGCCCCAGCCTTGCAGCCTGCAGGGTCTGTGTGGTCCATGGAGCTGACGGCCAACAGCTCCCTGATCTTTGTTGGTGCCCCTACGGGCTCAATCTTGAACACTGAGGCAAGTGCTTCAAACACTGACAAACTGCAGGAGGAGGAGTGGTAAACTGTGCATGTGCTAATTCAGTAGCTCTCAGACATCAGTGTCACAGGACCAGGCACTGATACTCTGAAGGGAGGAAGTTGACCTGCCCAAGAACTAAGTTGGGAACAAAATCACCACCATCTTAGAGCGCTGCATAGACTCCACAGAAAAAACAGCTCAGACAAAGCACACCACCATCTCCACACAAAATAACTGCAGGAGGTACTCAGACTTATTGGCCAACAGAGGGCGACAAAATCAGTGCTGCCTACAAAATCAGTGCCACTAACAACAACAACAAAAAAATTATTCAGGACAATAGGACAATTGTGTTTTCCAAATGCATGGCAATGATTGAACATAAAAAATCAACTTGTAGACCTATAAGTAATAAAGCTAGAGATGATTTCATCAACCAGATTGACAACTACAAAAGGTAAAAGAAAAGACAAAGACACTTATGAATATTACTGAAGACTCTCCAGCAAAGGAGCAAAAGTTTCACCCACTCTCAGAGTTAACTGAGGAAGACATTGAGAAAATGGGGAACAGAGAACTCAGAAATCTTGTTACAAAGCTGCTGAGCTGAACAACAATGAGAAGCACAAACAAGAGTTCAAAGAAAAAATAGCAGTAATAAATCAAATCAAGGCTGGTATATCAGAAATTAAGAACACAGTAGAGCAAAATACAGAGGAGAGTCTCAACAACAAAATGAGTGAGGCAGAAGAAGAATTTCAGAATTAGAAGATATTTCCTGTCACCATGAAGAAACAAACAAAAAGCTAGAAGCACAGCTGTGTCAAGCTAAAAAAAGTATCCAAGAATTAAAAGACATGGTTAAAATGTCTAACATAAGAGTTATGGGAGTTCCAAAAGGTACAGAAAGAAAAGTTGGGATTAAAGATGTATTCAATGAAATAATAAAGAAAAACTTCCCTAATCTGAGCAAAGAATTGGAAAACAATATACAGGAGGGCTACAGAACGCCCAAAAGAGTTGATCAAAAGCAAACTTCACCACAACACATATAATCAAACTCTATTCAGTTAAACAAAAAGAAAAAAAAAAGTCCTTAAATGTGCATGTGAAAAAAACTAAGTGACATATAGAGGAATCCAAATCAAACTCACAGCTGACCTACCCATGACCATTGCCCAACGATATCGGGCCTATATTCCTGACCCTCCTATACTCCATCCAACCACATGGAATTATCAGGAGATTAAGGTATTTACTTCTGACTCCTCCCTTATGGGAGGCAGTCAAGGATTCTTTTGTTACTTACAAGATTTCCCAACCCTTTGATTATCATGGGCATGCAGACGCTTTACCTATTTGCTTTTCATCCTCAGGTGTCCCTCATACCACCGGCTGTGTTACTTTTGAAGAACCTAGGTGTTTTCTGCCTTTTGTGATTTCTGTCTTAAAGGCTTGGCTGGTGGCTGTGTGAACTCCAGGACTGATAGTCTATGTGACACCCGGCAGGACACCTGGCAGGTCACTCCTCAGGAAGGAGGTACCTGGTGTTTGATAAGATTCACCACCCTATAGCTCATCAGTTTGTACTTTTTGAAAGTTGATTGCTTCAAATCCACCAATAGAAGCCTGCTAAATCATGACTGTATAATTAATAGCCTGAAATGTATAAGAACTGGGGGGCTTGGGTTCTGTATCTCTCTCTGGTTTGTGCTTCTTCTTGCCCTCCTTGCGGATCCTGCAGCAGCCACGCTGTGGCTGGGCTGGGGGAGGTGGCTGGGAGACCTAGGCTAACCTGAGTAAACCACCTTTATGCCTTAGCACTGAGTTCAGACTTGATGATTATCTGGGCATTTCAAAATTCGGCACAACACTTGAACTCGTCCATTTGTCATTACAGACTCCCTTAACCCTAATCAACCCCGAAAACCCTCAAGTCATTTACAGTCCTGGCAACAGAAACAACTGCTTTGGATTCTTAGTTTTGCTTCTGTTACAGATTCTTGGAGACCTAAAGGTGCTAAAGCTCACCCTTCTGTTTCTGCCCCATCATCTATTGCAGCTTGTCAACCTCCTGCTGACCTTCCTCATGCCTGGGACCATATTAATCCCTACACAGGAAACTCAACCTGGTATCAGTGTGTATTTCCTGAAAGAACTGCTTCTTTTCAGGTGCCTAATAACACCAGCCTCATATATGAATGGGCCACCTCCACTCCTCATGATGACTTCCTTCCATATTTAAATTCTTTGACATTTAATTGGTCTAATGACTTTATTCCACCTTCCACAGTCATTAATCACTGGTATAACCCTGGATGAATAACTCCTAATTTTTTATTTCTTCCTTGTAACCATTCTATTCCTCAGCTTCATCTATACAAATTATTTGCAGCAACAAATTCAGTCATTTTTTGATGTCCCTTTAAAACACCAGTTTCCAAAAATATACATGCTTGCCTTCCCTCCCCTTTCCTTATCTTCACAGAGGGACTCTTAGGTTCCCTATTTATTACCCAAAATGACTCTGTATACACTGTAATTTGTACTAAGCGTGTTGTTACTGTTAGATGATGGCCACTGACCGCTGGCCCACTGGTGGAATTATATTGGTAAATCATTCAGAGTTGTGATGGAAGCTTTATTGGAAAATCCACTCCTGGGCCCTCTTTGCGCAGAGGGGAAGGAAGAGAAAAGCGAAACAGGCTTCTGAGATATGTGTGGAGGAGTTTTATACCCCTCTAGACATGTGGCAGGGCAAAAGGGCTGTCTGTGTCCCAACTGTGTAAGGAATGTCCATTCAAGTGTGCCATTGGTCAACTGGAATCCCGCCGGTCGGTGATGTAACTGGCTCCTGTGGCCCCTCCTCCTGTTCCAGGCTGGAGCCTAGGAGATATATCAGGGCGGGGCAGACCAGCCCCTAGTCTCCAGTGCCCTGGGCAGCCATCAGTTACTAATTGTCTTAATTCTTTCCTGGTGGCTGGTACTTTTGTCATCTTGAGAAAACCCTCATATGTAATGTTACCTGTAAACTAGACTGAACCATGGTATGATGATGCTGCTCTTTATGCACTGGACTCAATTTCTACAGCATTATCACATCCTAAACGCTTTGTAGTTTCCTTATTTTTAGGTCTCACTGCCTTTTTACCCTTATTGGATTTCTTGAAGCTTCAATGACTGCCCTGATGCAACAAGTTCATTCAGCTCATCATGTTAATATTCTTTCTTGTAATGTTAACCTTGCCGTATTTACCCAGGAAAGTATTGATAAAGATTTAGAAGCTAAGATTAATGCATTAGAAGAGGTAGTAATTTATATTGGCAATGAATTCAACACTTAAACACCAGATTTGGGGCCACTTGACACAGTATTTACAAATGGATCTCTATCACTCCTCTCCCTTATAATGACTCACATGTCTGTTGGAGTGATGTTAAAACTCATCTCCAGGCCTGGTGGCATGGCCTAGCAGCTAAACTCCTGGCCTTGAATGCACCAGGATTCCATATGGGTGCCAGTTCTAATCCCGGCAGCTCGACTTCCCATCCAACTCCCTGCTTGTAGCCTGGGAAAGCAGTCGAGGACAGCCCAAAGCTTTTGGAAACTGCACCCGTGTGGGATACCCAGAAGAAGTTCCTGGCTCCTGGCTTTGGATGGACATAGCATCAGCCATTGCACTCACTCTGGGAGTGAATCATCGGATGGAAGATCTTCCTCTCTGTCTCTCTTCCTCTCTGTATGTCTGACTTTCCAATAAATAAATAAATCTTAAAAAGAAAAAAAAAAAACTCATCTCCAAGGTGTATGGAATAGCACTTCTACTACTCTTAGCATCCAGGAATTACATGCCCAGATTTCTGCCATCTCTCACTCTCAAAATCAGGCCATTTCCATGGGAGGCATTGCTAATCAATTTTTACAATCTCTTTCATCTTTTATTGCTGATAAGACCATTTCTTCCTTCTTTACTAGTTTGGCAATCACACTGATTGTTCTCCCTTTTGTGTTGTTTCTAGGCCCAGTCATCTTCCAACCTTTGAGCTCCATGATTCAAGCCACTCGCAGAGAACTGTGCATCCTTCAACTTAATAATAAAAATGGGGGAAATGCTGGGGTCCATCCAGTAGGTGTGAATAACAGGAAGGTGTGAAGAGAACAGCTCCCCTGCTTTGCAGGGCCCCAGGGAGCTTCCAGCTGTTTGGCAGGGCCCGGCGGGTTTTTCTCTGACCACTTTGATGCAGTCTCACCCCCTTTCACATGGACACACAACCACCCCACTAAGAATTTTGTAATCTATTGAGGCATTGTTTGCTCCTGTGAGATGGCTTTTGCAACCAACATGAGCTTGAGAGTTAATGTTACTGATAATGTCTTGGTGAGTGGGCCTTTAACTGTGCACAGGAGTACAATTAACCCCATGCTCTTTCTAGACACCATATTGTGTGCCTACCCATTGCTATAAAATATGGCCCAGACATTTGGCATGCTTTCTGGGAAATGGCTTAATAAGAATTTTACAAACTAATGGAAGTTATGAGAGTATGGGCTGAAACTGCCATGACAAAAAATAGAGCTCCAGGGACCCTAAAAGCTATCCTGTTACTGGGACTCTAAAGGCTATCCTGTTACAGCTACTGTGACCCTAAAGGCCATCCTGCTATGACAAAAAAATATAGCTACAGTGACCCTTAAGGTTAGCCCGTCCTTGCAACAATTTAGAACATAGAATATGTAGTTGTTTTAGCTGCTTTCATAACTTTTAACTAGAGGAAATATAGGACGATTCTATTAACATCAGAAACACATACTTTTGATTATTGTTTGATCATTTATGAGGTTGTAGAACCTTCAGTTGTAGAGGGATTTAATGTTTGAAACTTTTTGTCTTAGATCTTTATGCTTTTTCTCTTTTGATGTATTTCTCCCATTAAGTGATGGATAAGTGATAGAATAAGAATTGTAGTAGCAATGTATTACTGATTAAAATGTGTTGTCTACTGAGAAATTCTTAGCTGCCACATCAGAATGGATAATGCCTTGTCTTAAGGTGAAACAATTGCAGAATTATCTTTGGAAACATTCACTTGTCCATTGTAGAGTTGAAACTTATATGGAGTAAACATGGCTCATTGCTAATTGCAATTTTTTCTGCCATTATAACTCTTGCTTGACTTGTCTAGCTAACAAACTGTGTGAACTTTCAAGCCTAATGACCAGCGTGACCTTCAGTGCCAACAATCCCGAACCCCCATAAACCAATACCCCAGGCTTTTTAACCCATACGTAATTCAAGGTAGGGGTCTGGTTGTCACAGGCTGAACCAAGGATAGAACTCAGACTTGAGGAGAGCAGGTGGGGACTGGCAAACCAAGATAAGCAAGGAATGTGGAATCCTTCCTCATTCATCTCTCAAGTTGTTGCAAATTGTGCCCCAATGAGGCTGTGTCAAATTGCCCCTAAAAGAAAACCTTGTACTGCTTTTGTATAAATAAAGCAGACAGTTTCCTGCATTGTCCACAATGATCTTGGAATTGTGGTGGTTCATTTCTCTTCTCTCTACACCTATTTCATGCACCCTTCTCGAGCTCCAAACTCAGCTGGAGCTGGACTCTGGCAGGGGATGGATAGATTTTTGGACACATACAATCCACCAAGATTGAATCAAGAAGCAATTAACAATATAGACAGACCAATAACATGCACTAAGATTGAATAAGTAATTAAAACCCTCCCAACCAAGAAAAGACCTGGACCAAATGGTTTCACTGCTGAATTCTACCAAACGTTTCAAGAAGAACTTACCCCAATACTACAAAAGCTTTTTCAAACAAAAGAAAGAAATTCAATCCTCCCAAGCTCTTTCTATGAAGCTAATATCACCTTAATACCAAAACCAGATACAGAAACAACAGAGAATTACAAAATGATATCCTTGATGAACATAGATGCAAAGATCCTCAATAAAATAATACCCAACAGGATCCAACAACACATCAGCAATTAACAGATTCAATGCAATCCCAATCAAAATCCCAACAACATTCTTCTCAGAAACAGAAAAGATAATACAAAAGTTCATCTGGAACCACCAAAGAACATGAATAGCTAAAGCTATCCTAAAAAATAGAAATCAAACTGGAGGAATCACAATTCTAGACCTCAAGACATACTATAGAGCAGTGGTTATCAAAACAGTCTGGTATTGTTACAGAAACAGAGAAGAAGATCAGTGTAATAGAACAGGAATACCAGCCTGGTCTATTCAGCAAGTGCTATTGGGACGACTGGATAGCAGCTTGCAGAATTAAGAAGCAAGACCCACACCTATCACATTATATGAAACTTAGCTCTAAATGGATCAAGGGCCTAAATCTACACCCAGAAACCATTAAACTATTAAAGGAAAACATAGGAAGCAGACTCCAAGTTATAGGAAGAAGGACTTCTTAGAAAAGAGGCCAAAAGCAATGCCAATCAAATTGAAAATGAACAAATGGGACTACATCAAACTAAAAAGCTTCTGTACAGCAAAGGAAATAATTAACAAAGTGAAAATGCAACCAACAGAATGGGAGAAAATTTTTTGCATACTACATAAGTGATAGAGGACTGATATCCAGGATTTACAAGAAGCTTCAGAAACCTAGGGACAGCAAAAATAGCAACATGTAACAAAATGGGCAAAAGAAAAAAAGAAATCTGCATTGAAATTTGTCTGCATCGATCATTTATATTTTAGCCCCTGCTTATCAGAAGTGTCTTTATTTCTGTGTTTCACTTAATCTGGATACTATAATGCACCCTAATTCAATTTATCTTTTGAATGACACAGTTTCTTCTGTTTAAATAGCAAGTGCTATTAATTTTTTTATATGAAGCATTTTTCTATTCATTAGCTGCCGTAACAGTCAAGTTCATCTTTTGCAAATTGTGAATAATGTTGCAGGAAATGTAAAGTCACGTTTCAATACATTAGAATAAATAAATGCTCAGAGATGAGAATAATGAATCATGTTGGCATTATTCTTTCAATACTGTTTGAAATTATTCCTGACAATTCATGTGATGGATGCTTGGTTCTAGGGGGTGGTGGTGCCTTGGTGAAATCTTTGAGATCCTAGTGTGGGGAAATTGTTAGGGAGGACCTCATTGGAAAGAGTCTCCCTTTCTTAGAATGAGTTACTCTGCATAGGAGCACAGAATCACATGCCAAGGTGATGCACATTGTTGGATTCACCTGCCAGTTCTCCCTTTGCTTGCCAAATTGCAGCACAGCCAAGGAATCATCTTATAGGGATTGACTTGGTGATGCTTTGAAAACTGGGAAAAAAAGGAAGGAAGGAAGGAAGGAAGGAAGGAAGGAAGGAAGGAAGGAAGGAAGGAAGGAAGGAAGGAAAGAAGGAAGGAAAGAAGGAAGGAAGGAGGAAGGAAGGAAGAAAGAAAGGAAAGAAGAAAGAAAGAAAGAAAGAAAGAAAGAAAGAAAGAAAGAAAGAAAGAAAGAAAGAAAGAAAGAAAGAAAGAAAGAAGAAAGGAAGGAAGGAAGAAAAAAAAAGAATTGTATTCAAATTGCTTAGGCCAAGACTAAAGTACATGCAGATTCTTTGGGTCTAGACTAGCATGCATTGCAGTACAGTTGTTATTGACATCATTAATCACCAATATTTCTCTAAATGATTTGGCACAATCCCCTCTTTCTTACTATGTATCAGATACTGCTGCAGGTGTTGGAAATGAAGTAGTAAAGAGAACAGACATAATTCAATGCTTTCCACCTCAGATTGAGCAGTCTTTTTACTCTGTTATACTTAAAATTTAAGTCCATCCCAGTCCCTTCCAGTTTGATCAGCAATGAATAATCAGTTAAATCCTCAGGCATTATATCATCTCACAGGCAGCTGCATTTGGAGATGCAGTGCTAAATTTAGAAATTTTTCTGTAGTAAAGTTCTTGTTTGCAATGAATCTGTGCAATGGAAAACCTGTGAGAACGTCCTCAGGCATCCTGAAAATGGTGTATTTTGTAGTGGTAATAATAATAATATAAAGTGTATCCCCAAAGGTTTCAAGGTAGTATAGGTTTGGTATGTGGAAGGGAAAAAACAGTTTAGAGATTCATTCTGCTATATGTTGGACACACCTAACAATACATTATGTATTTACAAGTTGCTGAGTGACAAGATTCTCTAGGAGTGGTTTGTCAGATTTTTGCCCCAGCGGTAAAACAAACAAACAAAAAAACCTGGTTGAATTACTGGCATAATACATAAAATGTGTGAGTTAGATTGTTGGATATGATCCTGATTTCTGTTTTAAATAGAAACTCTTAAAGGTGTAAGCTTAGAGATCAAGTAGTTCAGTCCTTGTCCTCATGTAATACATCTGGATTAATCCTCGATAACAGCCTCATCTTGTCAGTTCCAGCAATTAACATGTTTGGGGAGTGAACAAGCAGATCCAAACTCAATAACCTTCTCCGTATGTCTGCTTGTAAAATTAATGCATGTATATATTACGAATTGATCACAAGGGAAATGTTACTTAACTTGACTGAATCATTTTATGATGAACACATGAACCAAATGATCACATCACATCCCTTAAAATACACACTTATTCATTGTTAATTAAAATTAATTTATACAATGCAACTCAATAGCAGTAAGTCCTTTAGATAGCCTAAATATCAATGCAAATTTCAAAGCATATATAGTACAGCTCATGAAAATCCATCCCAGAAAGAATCCAAACTTAAAGAGAAAAAAATAAAAATAGTCTTTATCATAGGCATTAATTTCATTATATCCCAGAGGGAAGATTTTATTATGTTCTATTTAAAATTTTCACATAGTTCCACAATATATCAGTGTTAGGTTTCTTGTGCTCACAGGTTAACTTTGCCAGGACTAGCGAGAACCTGTGAAAATGAAAACAGCCAGACTCAACTCTGGGAGGCTGGCAGGAAAGACCTAGAATATCTGTTAAAACTGTAGTCTTCATGTTGGACAATAAACATCCATAGTTAACTGGAAATGCTGGGCCCCCACAGCTCAAATGGGTAACTGCTCCAGACTGGATCAAAGAGAATACCCAAAAGATTCACCGGAATGGACATAAGAGCTAGACAAGTTGTGTGCAGGTGTGGATATGCTTGTGAAGAAGATACATATAATTACTAAAATATTAGGAGGTATTAGCTACATAAAGAGACCAAATATGTAGCTGTTCCAGTAGGTTAAGGACTTATTTTTGGAAAACTCATAGCAAAGAGGTGCCTGGTGGGTACAGTTTGTAGCGTTTAGTTCCTGTGCTTCAGAGTATGTGGAATGAAACAGATGTGCATGAAATGGCAGAGGAGACTGAGGGAGAGGGGATACAACATGCGAGGCGGGATATGACATCTTCAGTAGGTTATTGCCCATGGTCCTCTGTGCTGGTCTTGGACCCCAGAAATTCACTATACCCAGAGTAGAGGAAATATAGTCTACATTGTGATAGTAAATCAAATGCCATGATTTAAGGATGTGCCCCTTGAGAAAGGATGTTTCTTTTCTTGAGTAGGTTTGGAGGAGTGAGAGAGTTTTCTGATTTACAGGTTCTTTGCTGTTTTACTGAGATGCTCACACCACCAGGGGGCCCTGGGACAATGTCACCACAGGTCATTTTGAGCAGTGGGGATAGCTTGACAAACCAGCTGTGACTTGCATGTGTCCTGCAGTCATGCTTATTGTTTTCCTTTTCTCTTTTGACAAGGACTGAGAGCAGACAACCTGCCCAGGCAGGCCTGCCTTGGAGAAATGAGTCCACAGGTGACAAGATTGGAACCCAGCTGCTCTCTACTGTTTCTTGAATAGCAGGAGAATTTACCTTTTCCCTGGAGTAAATATGCTAAGGATGCCAAAGACAAGTCTGTCCTGCTTCTACAGGTGAAATGACACTCATGGGCCTGGAGGGAGATGAGCTGGTGCCATCCCTTCCCTATAACTGCATCTTGAGGGCTCATCTCACAATGGATGCACATCAGAGGCTTAGCAGTGTGAGTGTCTTTCTCTGTGTCTGGTGCAGAAGTCTTCAAGTGCAGGTGAGTTCCAGGAGGAAGCATGATATTTTCCAGGGAAATGTTAGGACATCCTCTGCTATCCATATGAGTTGTAAATGGATGCAATAAATCATTTATGTAGTTATGTAATTACCCAAGTGAATAGCTTGTATAAATATATTTGTGTTTTTTGTTACATACTTGAATTGGAATTGCATTAATTTTCCATCATTCTATATTGCTTAAATTGTACTTAAAACTTAAATTAAATTTTACCTAATTTAATGGATCAAACTGAGCCTATTCAGTATGTTTTTGTTATATTGATTTAATTCCCCAAATTTGAGAAATACTTTGAGATATTTTAGAAAATTGAACTGCTTTTTCGCTTCATGAACATGTAAACCAAGCAAATGTTCTTGATACTTATTGATACTGTTTTTGCAAGTAGCCATGGAAAGCTTCTATTATAGTGTTTGTTGATAACATATTTTTAAGCCATAAAATATCTATAAATATTCTCTTCTATCACATATGAGCTACTAAAAATTAGCTTAGGTAAGGTGGAGGAATCCACCATGGGGAGAGGGTTGTGGGAGGAGTGGGGGAAATCCCAGCACCTATAAAACTATATCACATTATACAATGTTATTAAAACAACAACAAAATAGCTTAGGTAAAAACTACAATAAAGTAAGCAGTGTAAGATCAAGTATATCTGTTTTTAAATATTTATTTATTTTTATTGCAAAGACAAATTTATAGATCAAAGAAGCCATAGAAAGAAAGATATTCAGTCCCCAAATGGTCACAATGGCTGGAGCTGAGCTAACTCGAAGTGAGGAGCCATTAGATTCTTCTGGGATTCTTTCCTGAGTGTGGATTTCCAAAGCCTTAGACCATCCTCTGCTGCTTTCCCAAGTCATAAGCATGGAGTTCTATGGGAACTGGAGCCTCCAGGATGCAAACTGGCACCAATAAAAGATGTCAGTGTGTGCAGATATAGGGTCAACCAGCTCACTAGCCCCTCAAATTCTTTCCTAAAATAAATTCTGTTTCAGTGTTCAGTTTTTAAAAGTAGCAAAATTGAAATACAGATAATACTGAAATTTTTAAAAAGTTATTTGTATTTATTGGAAAAGAAGTTTTACAAAGAGGAGAGATAAATATCTTCCACCTGCTGACTCATTCCCCAATTGTTGACAATAGCCACAGCTAAGACAATCTGAAGCCAGGAGCTAGGAGCTTCTTTCCAGTCTCCCATATGGTTGCATGATCCCAAAGCGTTGGGCCATCCTCAACTGCTTTTCCAAGCCACAGGAAGGGAGCTGAATGGGAAGAGGGGCAACTGGAACATAAAGCAGCATCCATATGGGATCATGGCACGTACAAATTGAGAACTTTGGGTGCTAAACTACTGTGCCAGGGCCAATATTGATTATTTTTTTTTTCAGAAGTCAGAGAAGCAATTTGGAATATATATAGTGCGAATTGCATACCCAAAAGAAAAATCACCACCATCAATATTCCTGCTTTCCTCAAAAGTTTCAAGTTGCATTTGATTTAAAATACTTACGTTAAAAAAAAAAAACTTTTTAAAAATCAACTTGAGACAAAAAAAACAAAAACTTTTCAATTTCTATTTGACAACTTCCCCACTAGCATTCTTTAATTTGACTGACAATGATATTCCAGAACTTTTTGAATATTTATAATGGAGGAAATGTAGGAAACACACATGATATTAGTGTGAATAAAATGCAGCAAACTAAAGGGATTATCCACTTAGGGCTGTACAGATATAACCACTGGAGAAATGTGACTAACAAAATCTGTCCTGATTTTTCCAAATACCACGGAACATGAGATTTTACATTTCTTATTTTAAAACTTTGCATTCATGGACTAAAAAGGAAGAAATTCAAGTGCCCTGGACACAGTGGGCCTGATTCAAGAACAGGGAACAAAGAGAATATTACAGATTATTTTCTAAATATTTCACTTGATAGGATCGCAAATGTCTATCACTTCTTTATTGGAATGATACACAAGTAGCCATGAGATTAACTTTTACCACATTTTATGCTTTCTTGGTGACTTCTTGAATCTAATAGTTTTATTATGCAGATATTGTGAACATTTTTGGTTGTCCCCAGATTCACTTTATGACTTCCTACTGTCCTTCTATAGTTTTGGTATCCTACTTCTACACTGATCTATTTCTTACTTAGTATTTCCTCACTGGCACTGGAGATTAAATTTGTGAGATTATGCCTCTTTGTTTCAGGTGCATCTGAAATAAATTCTGCACCCAAAGAATGAGTGGCATATTGCACTAATTGGATTCTTTATGATGCATGCCTTAGTTACTGCCCTGGAATGTGTCCATTTAGTTAAAACAAAACAAAACAAAACAAAACAAAACAAAAACAATAAAAAACAAAAAGCCTTGGTTTATCTGCTTGATTTTTCAATTGATTCAGTTCTATTAGTAAACACTGTCATCAGACTCATATCTGTTCACTTGAAATTGTCATGTTGTAAATGATGTTATGAATCTTAAAACACTACTGAAAAAATATGGTAAAGCATATGATGAAGAAACTCATGGTCATTAACATAATAAAAACTATATTTTATTATATATGTCCATATCCTTAAATCTACATAGAATACAAACATTATGGTATATTTGCTCATAAAATAACACTTGTTTATTTAATATCATTTATTACATATAATAATACTTAAATAATTGATAGTATAAACAAAATGGAAAATTGGTAGTTTATATTATTTTTTGTAAGTAATCTTTGTGGTTTAGCTGCTACTTTGGACCCCAACATCCAAATGAATGCAATTTCAAGCTCTGGTTACTTCATGCTCCTGATTCAACTTGCTGCTACTAATGCTGCTGGGGAGCAGCATTGAAGCCTGAAGTACATGGACCTCTTATTCACATGGGAGAACCAATGGAGTTCTCTAATGTTGGCCAGGTCCACATAAAATGTATTAGACATTTGGAGCAGTAAATTATTGGATAGAAGATTCCAACACTCTGTCTTTGTCTTTCGCTCTCTCTCTCTCTGCATGTGTGTGTTTGTATGTGTATCTTTTTTAAGGTTTAATGCATCATTTTAAAATAGATTTTCTGCACTAACTAGTCATCAAGTTTGTGCAAAAATCTTTTCACTCTCATACACTTTCTCTGTTGTATATACATATTTATGCAAACCCAAAGATTTGATCATTGGTCTTTTGATTACTGGCCAACTTAATTGGGGTGTTTTCTTCACTATGATTTGTGATTCCATAAACATTTTGGAGACTAATATAAAAGCCAGAAAAAACAGAGTGAATATTGTTTATAATTTCCATCTCCTGAACATTCTCTGGGTTCTCGCCTTAGCCCTAGACACCCCACGTTGCACTTCTTGCAGTGAGAAATGAGCTGTATATTCAGATTTTTGCAAGTGTTTACTTTGTTCGAAGGACCAAATCCTCATTAACATCATAATTAAACGGTAGCTGACCAACACAAACTTTCTTCTATCTCATTTTTTCCAGGTAAATAGTGTTTATTACAGATTCAATGATTCTTTCATCAGGCCATGGCCAGAAAACTCACATAAGCTATGGAGCACAATGTTAACTTTGAAGTACAAGTAAGTAATAATAATATTTTGAGTCTCACATAAATGACAAATGATATTGAAAACTGTTGATTGTTAGATTATGGGGATTAAGGCAACATTCAAGGGAAATCATATAAATATTTTAAGTAAACTGTCAATATTCATTCACAGTAACCAGATCACTTCTCACTCATTTGTATACTATCACGAACCTCATAGGGAAAGGAAAATGTTTGATAATTCATAGGATCAAATTTTTTTTGGGACTTGGTGCACATTCACAAGATGAGGGACATAATTTAGGGGGAATTGGCCAGTGTTGCAGTGGCACAAGAGAATATTGAAACTCTTCTCCAGTCTATGTAATTTTTATTTTTACTGAATTACCATATGAAGAAATGTATAAAGAAAGCCAATAAAAGCTCATACCTATGTAACCAAAAATTATTGCACAGATCTATTCCATGCTTAAATATGTTATTGAAATTGACTGATTATGTTCTTCAAAAATGCAAATAGTTAGGCCTGGCACAGTGGCATAGGAGCTAAAATCCTCTCCTGGAACGTGAAAAGATCCCATATGGGTGCTTGTTCTAATCCCAGCAGCCGCACTTCCCAACCAGCTCCCTGCTTGTGGCCTGGGAAAGCAGTTGAAGACAGCCCAAAGCCTTGGGACCCTGCACCCATGTGGGAGACCTGGAAGAAGTTCCTGAATCCAGGCTAAGATCAGTGCAGCACCAGCCATTGCAGTCACTTAGGGAGTGGATCATTGGACAGAAGATTTTCTTCTCTGTTTCTCTTCCTCTCTGTATATCTGACTTTGTGACAAAATTTTTTTTAAAAAATCTTAAAAAATATAAATAATCAATAAGATAGTCAATTTTATCTTGAATCTGTGCTGTGAGGAGACTGCACATGCAAGTTGATGGAGCAATCAATTATGAGTTATGATACATCAATATTTTTGCCGACCAGATTAAACCTTTGAAAAAAATTCACCAAGTATTTAGTCAACTTTGCAATGCATGCTTTGTTAAGTCATTCATGTCATGTGGTTGCAGATAACGCATTTCATCTGTCATTGATTCTGAAGTGCAAACTAGTTACATAACATTTGTGTGTGGGGGGGTGGTTTCAGAATATACTTCAAAATGTTTAGATATGAGAAATTAAAAATAAGATTGTTCTGTTGCAGAATTATTTTGATATTCCCAAATGGAGAAGTCCCCAAAGACTTCAAAGGTGACAAAACTTCACTTGTTACAGAAAAGCTAGTGCACAAGATTCACATCCACGGAATACTATTAAGAATTTAGGGTTCATTATAAATCACTGGGTAAAATGAAAAGACTTATTTTTTATGGTTTTCATGAGAAAAAAAAGATCACTGATGGCATAAGATCTGGTTTTTGTTTTATAGGTGTCTGAGATATTTTCAAGTATGCTGAGATAAACAAAGTCTCCACTTATGCTATCATTAAAAAATGTGTATTTTTTCCAAGCTGGCATTGGAATCTTAGCCAACGCCCTCCTTCTTGTCCTCCACATACTCTCAATCTACCAGGTTCATAGGCCACGGCCCACTGATATAACCATCTGTCACTTGGCTTTTGTCCACATATTGATGCTATTTACTGCTATGATTTTTTATCTAGAGATATGATCAAATCACTAATATTTACAAATGAATTAAAATGTAAGCTTTTGCTCTACTTGAGTAGAGTTACAAGGGGTCTCTCCATCTCCACCACCTGTCTCTTGAGCATCATCCAGGCCATTACCATCAGTCCCAGCTCCTTCTACTTGTCAAGATTTAAACAGAAACTCACAAAACATGTTGTCATTGCTTTCTTCTGTTTTTGGTCCATCAACCTGTGTTCCAATAGCAACATGATCATCTATGCTGTAGCTCATTCCAATAAGACCAATTTACTCAATGTCAGTAAGTACTGCTCACTCTCCTCAATGAACTCCACCATGGCGCTGTTTATCACCCTCTCATTGTTCCAGAATATCTTTTCTGTAGGGCTCATGCTCCTCTCCAGCATGTACATGGTGATTTTCTTATGTAGACATCAGAGAAAATCTGAGTATCTTTGCAGCATGAACATTTCCTCAAGAATCTCGCCAGCAAAAAGGGCCACCCATACTGTCCTACTGCTGGTGAGTTTCTTTGTGATTATGTACTGTGTGGATAGCATCATCTCATCCTTCTCAACTCTATCATGGAAATATGAACTGGTTCCCCTGGATATTCACAGGCTATTAGGAAATGCTTATGCCACTGTGAGTCCTTTGGTGCTTATTAGTTCTGATAAAAGAGTAATTCACCTTATGAAGAATGTGATTGATATGATAAAAGTCATAATGACTTGAAGAAATTGTAAAATGTAAATTGTTTCATTAGTTAAATAATAAAAAAATAGGGATTATTAATCTAGCAGAGTATTTTAATTGATTTTTAAAACCATCTTAATTCTTTTAAAATTGATGCTGCCAAAGTCTATATGCCTCTCTCAGTTCTCCGTGTGTTGAAATTTCTGCCCCTTATATGTTCATAATATGATAAAGGGAAATGTTTTTTCCTTTGTGCTCTTATGAAGCTCCTTTTGATACCTAATCCCAAACTTTAGGATTTTTGTGGATAGCATCAGATGGAGAAATTTTTTTTCAACCCCTCAAGGAGAAAATAGAAGCTAAGGCAGTAGGATCATAGAAAATCTTATAATCAATGAGCTCCTGTGAGAATGGCAGTGTATTGTTCAGATGATGTTATATAGGGCAGGAATAATGGAGTTATATTTTTAATTCAGAAAAATTAAAAAGTCAACAACTATAACCCACCTGTGAAGGTACCCTCATAAAACATAAAAATAAGTTAGTAATTTCCAAGATTCGAACAAAGAAAATTCATCGCTGTTACACAAGCCTTAGAGAGGTTTCTGTAGTGAATTTAGGCATAGAGACAAAAAGAAACTACTATCTTGAAAGAGATGCTTGATGAGCATCAATACAAAGACTTTAGTATAGTTTAACATAGTTTTTAAAAAAAACAAATCTAAGAGCACAACAGAAGGACCACCCACCATGGCCAAGTAGGCTTTATTGTAAGTATAGAGGGGTGAATCAAAATAAAGTCAGTAGGCCAGATATGATGGCTCAATGGCTAAAGGATTACCTTAACATGCAACAGGATCTAGTATGGCCACCAGTTCATATTCTGGGTGCTCTATTTCCCATCTTGCTCCCTGCTTGTGGTATAGAAAAGCAGTAGAGGATGGCCCATGGCCTTGTGGCCCTACACAATGGAAACCCAGAAGAAGCTCTTGACTCCTGACTTTAGATCATCTCAGCTCTGGTCAATGCAGCCACATGGGGAGTGGACCAAGAAATTGAAGATCTTTCTCTTTGTGTCTCATCACTGTAAATCTTTCTTCTTATTTGTATAATAAAAATAAAATAAATCTTTTTTTAAAAGGACTTACAGTTAATAACTGTGGTACATTACATCAACAGATTGAAGGCTAACAATTAGATTATCATCTCAATAGTTGTAGGAAAGGCATTTGAGAAAATTTATCATCAATTGATGCTGAAAATCCTCAGAATCAATATTTGAAAACTCCTATAAAAAATCTTCAGCAAATATCATCCTGAATAAGGAAAAAGCAGAAAGTAGTTCTACTTTCTTTTGAAAGAGGATGGAATATCTTTTCTCTCTGCTCTCATTCAGCATAATAGATTATCCAAATATGTAGGGTAAACATAATCTGGAGATATATAGATATAAAATATAAAATGGTTATGAAAGCAAAAAGAAGGTGTAAAATTGTTCCTCTTTCAGAGCACATGAACTATTAACTTTTAGCCAAAAATGTAGGGTAAATATAATATGAAATACAGAGATATAAGATAGAAAATGCTTATGAAAAATGAAAGGAAGAAGTAAAATTATTCCTGTTTTAGATGCCATAAACTATTCATAAAAAATCCGTAAAGATTCTACCAAAAATTTTCAGATTTTATATGAGAGTTCATTAGAAGTTTTAGGATAAGAGGGCAGGGGGTCAAGATGGCAGAATAAGGTTAGGACACATTTAAAAAGATGGAGACTCATTAGCCAGGGTGATGCAGAAAAGGCACATTCAAGAAAATAAGAGACCACAGGCCAATGGCAGAGGGGCACCTGGAGACTAATGGAAACAGAAAAGCAGCAGAGATAACGGTGTGGTGCCTCAGTGACCAGGTAGTCCGGTGGTAGTCAATGAGTGTGATCTGAGCTCCACTGGTGACTGGACCTCCATCAGAATCCAGGTGGGAAGAAAAGTGCACTGGGAGCTCAACAGGTGAACCCAGGCAAAGAACTGCCTGTCTTGTTGATTTGTTTGATTCTGCCAGGATCAGAGAGAAAACAGCAGATGACAAACAGGTTGTGTAGGAACAGGGTTGGTTTCACAGCCCAGAACCCCACCCCAGCCACATTGGATGCCATTTTGTGTAGGTAGATGAAGGCTTTGGGACAGGGCCATTTAGGCACTAAGCTAGAAGCAAAATTTTTTTTGGCTCAGTGCATTGCGCTGACATGCAATTCTGCAAGTTCCACCCAAAACAGGTCTTGGTAGGCCACAGACCTAACAGCCAGCAGAGTCAGAATTCCATGAGTGACATTTCAGGCACCCCATTTTGTACAGAGTGGCAAGGTGTTTGAGACTGGAAGGATAGCAGTATTATTTTTCAAAAGTGGATACAGCAGGGGGCTATCTTCCATCTACAGCACTGGCATCATATGTGCATTAGTTTCAGTTCAGCTCCCTGATTATTACCCAGAAACTATTGGAGGCTAGCTCATGTCTTGGGTCACTTACACTCATGTCTGAGATGGGGAATGAGGTCCTGTTGACTCTTTGATTCCAGTTGGCTCAGCTCCAAGCATTACTGGTATTGGTGGAAATGAACCAGCAGATGGAAGAACTATTTTTGTGTCTGTTTTCTCTTGGGGAAGAGTTTTGAAATAAAAATAAAATAAATCTTTTTGTTAAGTGGAGATGCTTGTGGCCAAAAAAAAAAAAAAAGCATGTTTTGGGTTGCTCACTATCAGTCATTGAAAATGCAATTCAACAAACATGTTTTAAGATGCTATCAGCCATTACAAAATGCAGTTCAAAACCTCAGTGAGGGGCCCAGCAGCATGGCCTAGTGGCTAAAGTCCTCACCTTGAATGCGTCCAGGGACTCTGTACCTGTGTGGGATACCCGAAAGAAGTTCCTGGATCCTGGCTTCGGATTGGCACACCATCGGCCGTTGCGCTCACTTGGGGAGTGAATCATCAGATGGAAGATCTTCCTCTCTGTCTCTCCTCCTCTCTGTATATCTGACTTTCTAATAAATAAATAAATCTTAAGAAAAAAAGAAAAAAAAAAAAACCTCAGCGAGGACTGGACACTCTGAACAATCGTTAGAATTCGTGTTTGGAGTCCTGATTCTGCTTTGATTTCAGACTCTTTGATTAAGCTGTTCTAACATGGCTTTTTTACATTTAAAATATTCTATTTTGTTTTATCGTATATTTCCATGGGCCCTAGCATTATCCATGCCCTTCCACAAGATCCCTTCCTCCCTCCTCATTGATTTCCCCTCTACTTTCACAATGGATGTTCTTCATGAACAGTCACAAGTCCATCATGCTGTTATTGAAGTGTTTCTCAACAATGTAGGCATGGACATTGTCAGAGTCCATCATCTTACTGTTAGGATGTATTTAATTCATTTAATAATTTTTATTAATGTCTCCAAAAGCCATATTTATAATTATAGACAATTCCATGCAATGGGAGATCAGTCTGGTGATGTTAAAAAAAAAAAAAGATTGAGTGCCATCCCTGAGACTCTGTAGGTTCCCTAGGTGTTCCCACAGAGTCAGAAAACTCCCTGTGATGTCACAAAGATGCCCAGCTGGACCACACCTCTGTGTGACTCATGTCTCAGACCTTGAACCCTCAAGCTACGTCCTCAAGCCCTGGAGACCTTTCGAAGCCTTGCTCTTGGCTTCTGTCTTTGTTGTGCTGGAACCTGGAAGTCACATGTTTGTGAATTGTGGGATGGTTGAGCCAACCTACTGAGCACACATCTTGTCATGATGGCAGGTTAGCTCTGGTGTCAGAGACTGTAGGGGAAAAGTTCCTGACTATTTGACAAAGACTCATTGGTATTGAAGAGCTGACTGCAGATGTGGGTGGCTCAATATTACCACAGAAGTAGACGTGATGACCTCTGGCCCAGGTACTGGATTTCGAAGTTCATAACTGACAATGAGGGCTTTTCAAGATCCTACCATGCAAATAACAGCTGTGTTCAGGTGTGGGAGGATGACCTTGTGCCACAAGGAGCAGACATGAGAACAGTTCAGTCTGTGACATTCCAGGGAATGTTGCTCTTTGATGAGATTTGTATATGAATTCTTGTGTGCAGTGTGTGTGTTTGTGTATGTGTGTGTCTATCCTGGATAGGCATGCTCATTTTCAGTGTTTTTCATGCAGTAACAGGAACAAAGAAAATATCCCTGTTCATTTGAAGCTACCATTGTAGGAAAGCAGCAATGAGGGGAAGAAGGCAAATATATCTTGTGAGGATGATGACAACTCCTAAGGGATAATAAAAGCATTTATAGAGGATCAGCTGGAAAAAGACAATCAACAAGAACCTTCATTACTCTGGAAAGTGTGAGTACTTTTCAAATTTCATCAGTAATTTTCAAATTCATTAACATCTTGTAGACTCTGCTCATGTTCTTAAGTCAGTGAACTCTTGCTTTGACGTAATTCAAAAAGTGAGCTTGAGTGGATTCTCTCACTTCCCTAAATGCAATAGTTGAAGGAGATGGTAAAGTCTCTTAAACTTCAGTGAGCATACATTTTAGAATTTAGTGTTGACTCCTCAGCTCATTTCCTTATGTACCTTTAGTCACTTTCATCCATTCAGTCCCCCATGATTAAGCATATGTATTTTAGAGGTAGATAACCCCTGTTTAAAACCTTCTTTTATCTGGGCCCAGCGCGGTGGTGCAGTGGTTAAGGTCCTCACCTTGCACGCCCGGGATCCCATATGGGCACCGGTTCTATCCCAGCAGCCCCGCTTCCCTTCCAGCTCCCTGCCTGTGGCCCGGGAGAGCAGTCGAGGATGGCCCAAGGCTTTGGGACCCTGCACCCACATGGGAGACCCGGAAGAGGCTCCTGGCTTCCGATCGGCATGGCATCGGTCACTTGGGGAGTGAATCATCGGACGGAGGATCTTCCTCTCTGTCTCTCCTCTCTGTATATCTGCCTTTCCAATAAAAAAAAAATAATAAAAATAAATCTTTAAAAAAAAAGCCTTCTTTTATCTGCCCTTTCTGCTTAGATTCTTCCTGAGATTCTGTTTATTGGCCTCCTAGACACAAACATCCTTTAGTTCTTCTTTTTCTTAATCTTAACAAATAAATAACATGAATAAAATCAAATCTGTCTATGGATATGATGGATGGGAGTTGAAATTTTAGATGTATTTCAGATTACATTATTATTATTACATTATGATATAGAATCTCTTAAAATACTTTACATTTATTTCACTATACTTTGATACAAGGAACGTTTTTATAATTTTCATTTTCATTTGTATAACATACACCAGATGCTTTTTAAAAAAAGCTTTATTTTATTTTTATTAAAAAGGGAGATATACAGAGAGGAGAAGAGACAGAAAGGAAGGTCTTCCAGTTAAAGATCCACACCACAAGTGACCACAACGCGCAATAGCTAGTTAAAGTCCTTTGCTTTGTACACGCTGGGATCCCATATGGCATTGATTTTAATCCTAGTGGCCCTGCTTCCCATCCAACTCCCTGTTTGTGGCCTGGAAAAGCAATTGAGGATGGCTCAAAGCCTTGGGAACCTGCACCCATTGGGAAACCCATAAGTGGTCTCAGGCTCCTGACTATAGGTAGGTGCAGCTCCAGCTGTTGTGGCTGCAGGGGAGCAAATCATCAGACAGAACTTCCACTCTGTCTCTCCTCCTCTCTGTATATCTGCCTTTCTGATATAAATAAATGAATAAATAAAAAGCAAACAATACTAAACCAAGCATGGAAAAGTGATCAGATACCATATAGGAGAATACAATTCAGACTCACTATTAAGTTCTCAGATAATATGATGAAAGTCCTCAAGCTAGAAGAGAATGAAATGGAATTTTCCAGTCTACAACAGAAAACCTGTAAACTCAGAACAATATGTCCATCAAAACCCTAATTTGTGCTTAAGAATGAAATATTTCTATACTAAAAAGAAGCTAGAATATTTCAAGACTAATCCAGCCATGGAAACACTACTCAAAAATGTCCTGAAGACAAAAATAAAGGAATTTATCCACACTCAACAATGACAAAAACAAAGATCTTCCCATTAAAGACCATGAAAGAAATCAAAGTTAAACAAAGAGAACTGAATCCCAAAATGACAGGACCAAATTTTATCCTATCAATATTAACCCTGACCATGAATGGCTTGAACTCATCAATCAAATGACATAGATTAGCAGAATGGATCAAAATAGCACTTATCTATGTGTTGCTTCCAAGAGACACATCTAATCCACACAGATACACAGAAGTTGAAAGTGTAAGGATCTGATAGGATATATTGCAACGGTGGAAAGGAAAAAGAGACGGTGTAGAAACCTGACATTAGATTATATAGACTTCACTATGGAACACACTAAAAGAGATGAACTGGAACACTACATAGTAATAAAGGGATCCATCCACCAAGAAGAAATAGCAATAATACATGTATACACATCAAATATTAGACTACCTACCTATACGAAACTATGATGAATGGGCATATGATTAGAAATGCAGATTCTAATATAGTAAAAGTGGGGACCTTAGCTTGTCATTAACCTCAATAGACCAATCAATGGAAAAGAACATGCTTACAGAACAAATCAGAGGTTAAAAATTCCGTTGAAACCAAAAACCTCTGACACAATATACCAAAGCCTGTGGGATGCTGTCAAGGCAGTATTAAGAGCCAAATTTATTACAATTAGTTTTTATATTGGGAATTAAGAAAAACATGAGGCAAATAATCTAAGAACACACCTGAAGAAGCCAGGTATTACTATAGAGTAATAGGGTCCAGCACGGTAGCCTAGCCTTGTATGTGCTAGGATCCTATACGACACCAGTTCTAAACCTGGCAGTCTCTTTTCTCATCCTGCTCCCTGCCTTTGGCCTGGGAAAGCAATCAAGGATGGCACAAAGCCTTTGGATTCTACACAAGAGTGGGAGATCCAGAAGAGGATCCAGGCTCATGGCTCCAGTTGGGAGTGAATCAATGGATGGAAGATATTGCTCTCTGCCTTTCCTCCTTTCTGTACATATGAGTTTCCAACAAAAAATGTAATAAATCATTAAAAAAGAGGCTTCAGAGAAATAACCCCAAGAGCAGGAAAAGAGAAATACACTAAGCAGGGATCACAATGCACAAAATCAATGAAAGAGTTTCTTCTTTGAGAAAATAAACAGAACAGATATCCTACTTTCCAAACTAATAATAATTAAAAAAAGATAAGACAAGAATCAATTGAATCGGAGATGAAAAAAGAAACATAACAACAGATATCATGGACATGTAGAGAATAAACACAAGTTATAACAAAAATGAGTGGATTTTCAACAGATTGGTACATTCCTGGACAAATACTACCTACCAAAACTGAGTCATGAGGCAACAGAAAATAATAAACATATAACCCAGATGGAGATTTATTCAGTGATTAAATTCCACCAAACAAAGAAAAGCCTGGGACCAGACAGCTTCAATGGAAGCAGACAAAGATGTCCACAACTGCACAGCTGGACAACACAGTACCGAAAGGCCTCAGTGCGGATATCAGGAAAGAAAATGAATTAAAGAGATTCAGATTGTCCTTGATGGCCAATGACATGATGATATCCATAGCAGAACCAAGAACATTCAATAAACAGATGGCTAGAATTTGCAAGAGTTTCATAAGCTGGCAGTGTAGTAAAAAATGAAAGCGAACCAATGGCCCTAGTGTGCACAAACAACTCCAGGACTGAATAAGGACCAGTCAGGATGGTCCCATTCAAAATAGCACAGAAGACACAAAAGCACAAAAGTGCCTTGCAATAAACCACACTGCAGATGTGGAAGATCTCTATCAGGACAGTTTTAAAATAGTGAAAAAAGAAATAGAAGAAGACTTAAATGTAGAGATTAGACCTTGTTCATTTCACCTTATGTAAGATTCATATCTAAATGGATAAAGGTGTGGGCAGTCGCCCCAGGCCCCGTCTTGCTGCCTGAAGGGTATGGCTTAAGCCTAACCTTCCCCATGGTCTGAGGCACAGCCTTCAGGCCTAGACAGTGTGACTTCCAACATGGCTATGAGGTCAAGGGGAGTATACCTGAACATGACCTGTGACATCTAGGGAGATAGAGCTGTCACACAGCAAATTACAGCATCTTAGTGGGCGTGAGGTCTGCCGGAAGCCTCCCTCCTGCCCTACCCTTCCTTACTCTTAAAAACCTGTAACCTTGGCATAATAAAGCAAATATTCCTCACCAGCTTGTCTCTGGTGGTTCTTGTGGCCTCACCATCGGTGACCTCGAGGCCTGCTGGCAGGTCTAAACCCCAAGATAAAGGATCTAAATCTGTACCCAGAAAACATAAAACTATTAGAAGTAAATGTAGGGGTGGTGGGTCTCAGGATGGAGCATCTCATGCCTGGATCCCGGACAGCTGCCATGTGCACATGGTGAGCTGTTCTCAGGGCGCCCAGTGTGCCATTTGGTGCCAGGCTCCGCCTGCTGGCTGCCTGGCCGGGGAGCTCTGGGGATTTGGTTCTTTGAGTCGCTGCTTAATTAGCTCCAGGTTGAACCCATTGTGCTTCTTGGACCTGAAACAGGCAGTAACTCTTCCTTTGTAAAACTTGTAATCACTAATAATGCTGAGCACCAAATACCAGTCCATGCAGATGTTATGGCTTGGGGCTTGTCCTGCAAAAGTAGCTCCAACAGCTGGCTTATGTGTCGATGGGTAATGGAACAGAGTAGATCAGGCACGACTGAGCAAACCTTAGCCCACAAGTAAAACTAGAAACCAGGAGGGAGCAGAGGTCATGCCGAGCTAGGCTCTTGTACCTACTGGTCTGCGGGAGCCAGGGCCGCTAAGCCACAGTGTCTAAGGCAGCATTCGGGACAGGGGAGGGACTGTGCCAAGCTGAGTCAGAGCATCCATTGGCAGGCAAGTGATCTATGGCTGGGAACATACCCGGTTGGGGAGCAAAGGGGACAACCCTAGCTGGGCTGAGGTTCCCACCAAGAGGTGCGTGGCCTGGAAGGACGGCTGCGTTCTGATCTGGAAACAGTTGTAGTCTCCCTTGGCACAAGTGTGGACTGGGATTGGATGCACCGAACCGGGCCAGACCCCAACACTCCCTGGTGTCCTGGAGGACCAGGGCAGATGTGAAATGGACTAGGCAAGGTCTCAAACCCCTACTGAGCCATGTGTGAGCCATACATGGGTATGGACAAACCATGGCTGGGCTGGAACATCCAACAGCAAGAATCAGATTGGGTGGAAGGCCAGTCAGGAAAAGCCACAGTTCCTGCTATGACAGGAGGTGGACTGAATAGGGTTGGCTCATGGGCCCACTGGTAAGCGTGAAACCTGGCATTGGGAGAGGTTCTGATGGAGGATCCTGGGCAACTCCTCTGGCAGGACACAGACCCGGCAGGTAAGCGCACGAAACATGATAGGAAACAGCCCAGAATAGGCCATGAAAAGCTACACACGGGCATACAATTGGCAGATGTGGGGGCAAGACCAGGCTGAATCTGTCCATGTCATCCACTGGCAAATCCAGGCACCAGTGTGGGTTGATCCAGGTTCAGTCGCAACAAAGACTAGTGCACAATATGGAATGCCGAGGTAAGGTTGCCTGTACCGGAAGGGACCGCAGTGCCCAACCAGCCTGAGAACAAGAAAGGAAGTGGGCAGAGCCAGCAGGGGAATAAGGGAGGGTTCCTTTGCTGGACAGCTACTTCCGCAGGAGAGCATAGGCTGGGATGGGGGCAGACCAGACTAGGCAGAGCTACCACACCTGTGCGCCTTATGTGGACTAGATCAGGGAAAAGCCGGGCTGGGCTGATTATTCCTACTGGTGCAAACAAAATCAAAGTGGGCGAGGGTTGTTTGGGCTTAGCCACAGCATCAGCTGGAATCTGGGAGTGGGAGAGGCCTGGGAGGGAAATAGTGGGCTCATCCCTCTTGGGTTACCCCTTCCACAGGAGGACATAAAACTAAGTTAGCGGCTGGGGTGGGATGGGGTGTGGGACAGACTGGATTACTACTACACTTACTGGCAAACCAGGGTAGGGGGTGGGCCTGGTGAGGGTTATTGTGGGTCGCTCCAACCTAGGCTGCAGCTCCCACTGGTTTATGCGAGGGCCAAGTATGTGCTGGGCAGAACCAGGCTGGACTGCAACACCCATTGGTTCCAGTGGAAGTCGGGAGTGAAAACAGAACCAACCCAGCAATTGCAGCCACCAGCTGATTGGAGCGATGGACGGTGCCAGCCCCTGTACTTGTTAGCACATACAAGAAGTTTTTTTGGAGATCTTCCTAATCTAAATGCTGGACTCAGAACCCTAACGAAGAAAAGAGAGAAGACAGAACAGGTCAACCAACCATCTCAGCTATGATGGACTATGTCAATCAGTGGCTTTTTCAAAGACCTCATAGTGCTTGGAGTGGCAAGATTGACAACAATTCATAACTGTTGCAATATCAAAACCACTTGAGCAAGAACCTCAGCGCATACCCTACATCCGGGACCTGGGGAGGGTGGGAAATTGGGTGGGCCTTCTCCCTTAATACCCCCCTTTAAATATGAAGGTAACAATATGGAAAACATATTAGTGTTATCCACTTTCCTGTAGCCCTTGAACCATCTTACCCTAATTAACTATGTAAAGAATGTCAAAATAAAATCTTATTAAGAATGTCAAATAAATAAATAAATAAATATTTTTTTTTAAAAAAAAGAGGTAAATGTAGGAAACTCGCTACAAAACATAGGCATAGGTAAAATCTTCCAAGAAAAACCATCAAAGCACAGGCAGCCAAGCCCAAAATAAATAAATGGGGTTACATCGAACTAAGAAACTTCTGTACAGCAAAGGAAACAATCTACAAAGTAAAACAAAAAACAGCAGAGTGGAGAAAATCTTTGCACACTACACAACAGATAAAGTGCTAATATCGAGGATGTACAAAGAACTCCAGCAAAACAATAAAAATAATACAAATCAACCAATTAAGAAATCTCAAATGGACCTGGCACAGTGGCCTAGCAGCTGAAGTCCTAACCTTGAATATGCTGGGCTCACAAATGGGTGCCAGTTCTAATCTTGGGAGCCTTGCTCCTCATTCAGGTCCCTGCTTATAGCCTGTGGAAGCAGTTGAAGATGACCCAAAGCCTTAGGACCCTGAAACCGCATGGGATACCTGAAAAAATTCCTGGCTCCTTGCTTCAGATTGGTGCAGCACCAGCCACTGAGGTCACTTGCGGAGTGAATCAGTGGACAGAAGATCTTCCTCTGTGTCCTCCTCTCTGTATGTCTGACTTTGCAATAAAAAGAAATAAATCTGTTTTTAAAAAAGGAAATGGGGGCCTGGCATCATGGCCTAGTGGCTAAAGTCCTCACCTTGAACGCACTGGGATCCCATATGGGTGCTGGTTCTAATCCTGGCAGCTCCACTTCCCATCCAGTTCCCTGCTTGTGGCCTGGGAAAGCAGTCGAGATGGCCCAAAGCTTTGAGACCCTGCACCCACATGGGATACCCAGAAGAGGTCCTGGCTCCTGGCTCTGGATCTTCGGATCGGCGTAGCATTGGTCATTGCGGCTCACTTGGGCATGAATCATCAGATGGAAGATCTTCCTCTCTGTCTCTCCTCCTCTCTGTATATCTGACTTTCCAATAAATAAACAAATTAAAAAAAAAAGGAAATCGGTAAAGAATTCAAGCAGTTTTCAAAGGAGCAAATTCAAATGGTTAACAGAACATATGGTAAGTGTTCAAGTTCCCAAGAAATAAGGGAAATACAAATAAAAACCACAATGAGGTTTTACTCCACCTCTGTGAGAATGGACTGTATACTGAAAGCTGCAAACAACACGTGCTGTTGATGTGGGGCAAAAGGCACCCTACTCCACTGCTGGAAGAACGCTAGACGTGTCACCATGAAAAATGGTGTAAATACTCAGGCAACTGAAAATGCAACTACTATGTGGTGCAGCAATCCCACTGCTGGGAATATATTCAAAAGAACGTATACATGCACATGAGCAAGCAGCCTGAACTTGCATATTCATTGCAGCACAATCAGCATGGCAGCAAGCTTGATACTGTTAAACGTTTCAATCTAATTTTGTTCCTTTGAAAAATGTCTGCTCATACTGGGAGTAATAAATTACTTCAGTAAAGTTTCAGGATATAAACTTAACAGAAAAATCAGTAGCATTTGCATAAATACAAACAATCCCATGGCTGAGAAAAAATTTAGAAGATCAGCCTTTTTCACAATAACTGAAAATATTAAATGCATTGGAATAAATTTATCCAAGGGTGTGAAGGACATGTGCGCTGAAAAAAAATTATAGAGAGAAATTAACACACTAAAACTTGGAAAAATCTTACATATTTATGAATTGGTTTGTTTAAAATCAAAGTGTCTATTATAGAAAGCAATCTACAGATTTAATGCAATGCCTATCAAAATAATAAGGATATTCTCCTCAATTATAGAAGTAAACTTATGTTTACATTCATATGCAAATGCAAGCGATTAAAAATTCAATGTTAAATATAAGAAACAAAGGTGGACGCATCACAATGCAGAATTCAACATTTCTAAGGACGGTTATGGAAAAAACATCCTGGTACTGTCACAAAAATAGGCATGATGATTACTATAACAAAATAGAACTCCACTATTAATGAAAAATAAGAAGAGCTAACTATAGAGGCATATCATATCCACTATCCTTCAATCCTATGTCTAGGTATTTTAGATTCTATAAAACGAGTGTGAAATAAAATCCTTTATAGTCAAGAATTTAAGTTATGTCTTCATCGTATGTCCAATGGGTCACATGTGTTTACTTGTTGTCTAATAATAGAAATATTTTTTCATTGCATTCTTTTATGTATGTAGATTAGCTACATTTGTTGTGATTACCGGTTGCTTTTGGTAAATCATTGTGGGGTGTGAACCAGATCACGACAGACATATCTAAGGTTTGTTAAGGAGTCTTTATTAGCCAAGCTTGGTGATAATAGGACCCACTAGAAAAAGTAAATCGCAAGTGCATCTGGAAATTCAATAATCATAATCAAATCAATCATAATCCCAAAAGGAACAAATTACCCTCAAATCCATCCTTTAAGCTTTTTAAGCTTAACTCCTATGTTCCATCTTCCCCAACAACATAAGTTATATTAACAGGGGCCCGGCGGCGTGGTCTAGTGACTAGGTCCTCGCCTTGATCGCACTGGGATCCCATATGGGTGCCGGATCTAATCCCGGAAGCTTCACTTCCCATCCAGCTCCCTGCTTGTGGCCTGGAAAAGCAGTCGAGGATGGCCTGAGGACTTGTGACCCTGCACCCATGTGGGAGACACAGAAGATCTTCCACTCTGTCTCCCCTCCTCTCTGTATATCTGACTTTGTAATAAAAATAAATAAATCTTTAAAAAATTTTTATATTAACATTCAATGACTAACATAGACACAAAACGCTGCAGGCATTCACCTTTCCAAGTATTTTCTGCCTACATTCCACTACTGATAGGCCTTACCTCTGTGGAACTCCTGACAGTACACAAAATAGAAATACAAAGCATAAGCATCTTACCATTGCTATCTTCATTGTCCCACCCAAGCAGTAAACAGATGTAGAGGAATAAAGACACAGAGATGCCATGTTCTGTACTGGGGAGGCCAGGAGTTGGAGTGTTAAAGCAATGGGGGCTCACAACCAAGAGTGAGCTGATGCAGCGCCACACCCTCTCAGGTGATAGGTGAGAGTCACAGGTGGGCAGGAGAGAATACCTAGGTTATGGGGAAATGATTTCCAAAGTCATGACCCTGGACAACATGCCTACCTCTCCATAATCATACCCCTTAAATAGTAAGGAAAAAGTCGGACATGAGGATTCAGAAATTGGGATAGACTACAAGTAAATTTGTTCCTCACATCCATTCAATAGAATTTTAGAGGTAACTGAAAACAACAGATTCATGATTACGTCATGGGGTTAAAAGCACAGTGATTTCCATGAGTTATGAAAGCAAGGGAAATTGATCTCCAGCTCTGTTTTTAGATCAAAGAGTGACTTCCAATGAAACTGTTAACTATGTCCTAAACATAGATGTTTGACTCTCTGCCATTGTCCATGCCTGCAGTGATGGACACATGACTGTTTATGAAGCACTATACCATAGTGATAATACAGTGTAACTCAGTGGAGGGGAGGGGACCCCGGGTGGGAATATGGGAAATCATAAGGCCTATTGAATGGTATCATAAAATGATAATAATAATAAAAAAGTGTAAATAAAAATGCTAACACAGTATGTCCATTAGATAACCTTAAATATCAAGTGAAGTTAAATCATCATATATCATGGCATCCTTGAATATCCATCCCAGAAAAATAAAATTAAATAGGAAAAATTTTAAAATAATTTTAGCATATGCATCAATTTCATCACATCTGAAAGTGAACACTTTACTTTATCAAAGTCAAAATTTTCTCATTACTCCTTGTTTTATCATTCTGAGTTTCCTATGTCCAGGGACAACTGTACCAGTATTAGTGAGAACAGGTGCAATGTGTGCCAGGCAGGGCAAACATAGCATGTCTGCTGTCACAGCAGTCACCATCTCAGACTAGCAACATTCATATTAAACTGGAAATGATGAGCCTCCCACAGCTCAGATATACAACTCTTCCAGACTAGATCAAAGAGGATGCTTGAAAGATCCACCAGAATGGATCTAAGTCTGAGCGGTTGTGTGCAGGTGTGGATATGCTTCTGAAGAATAAAAATGCCTTTACTTTCAAATAATGTAATCTTGAATTCATCAAGAGGATCAAAAACATAGTGGTTCTGATTGGTTTAAAGATTCACATTTAAGCCAGTCATAACAAATAAGTGGTTGGTGGGGATAGATGGTAGAGTATAGTTTGTTTTTTTTAGATGTGTGTGAAATAATGGGTGGAGTGAAACTGACAGGGGAGACTAAGGAGAGATGGCACAACACAGATCAGAAGGTATGACATCTACAATATGTTATCTTGACCTTGATCCTCTGTGCTGCTGAAATCGATGGTACCCTTTCTCTCTTCCGGAAATGAATTTGTCCCGAGTATAATAAAGTGGAGGGAATGCAGATTGCATTCTGCTACCAATGCAGGTGCTCTGGCTCAGGGATGTGTCCTCTGGTCTTTTCCTGAGTCAGATTGATTGAAGGGACAGTTTCCTGATTTCCAGGAGCTGTGCTGTTTTCCTGAGATAATGACATCACAATAAAACCAGTGGGTATGCCCCTACAATCTCCTGGAGCAGAGGGGATTGCTTGAGAGATTAGCTCTGGCTTGTACTTGTCCTGAAGTCAAGCTTACAGTTTCCTTTTGTCTGTTTACAAGGACTGAGAGCAGATGACCTGCCCAGGCAGGCCTGTCTTGGAGAAATGAGGCCACAGGTGAGAATTGTGGAACCCAGCTGCTCTCCTCCATTTTCTCCTAGAACCAGGGAAGTTCACTTTTTCCCTGGAGTAGCTGTTATTCTAAGGATGCCAAGGCCAGGGCTGTCCTGTGTCTGCAGGTGAAATGACAGCCATGGAACTGGAGGGAGATAAGTTGTGCCATCCTTTTCCTATAACCACATCTTGAGGACTCATCTCAAAATGCATTCACATCAGAGGCTTTGCTGGGTGTCTTTCTTTTTGCCTTGCAGAGAAATTTTCAAGAGTGGGTGTGTGCTGGAATGAGATAGGATAATTTTCAGGAAAATTTTCGGCTCATGATATCAATGTTGGATTGATGAAATGATCAATTTTATGAATTGTGTAAGTGTATGTATGGCAAAAGGTTTGAAAAAGTATGATTTTTTTTTACAGTCTTGATTTGGAGTTGCATTTAGTTTCACTCATTCTAATATATATTTTCAATTTGACTTACGTATTTTAATTAAGTTTTAGCTAATGAGATGGACCAAACCTGTACTAATCTAAAAAGCTTTGGTGATATTTATTTTATTCTGCAATATTTGGAATTTAAGATGTTTCAGGATACTTTAGCAGTGTCTTGCCTCATGGATACATAAAACATGTAAATAATTTTAATCATAAATGATAGTGTTTTTAGTGGATAACCATGAGAATGTTTCTGTTTCACTTCTTGTTGATAACATGCTTTTCTTACCATAAAATTTCTATAAATATTGTCTTTTATTATTACAAAATTAATTTAGGCAAAATACATGAAAATAAACAGCAAAAGATCAAGTAATTTCTTTTTGTAAAGACTGTATGACTATATTTTATAGCAAAACCATCATCACAGAGAGGAGAAACAGAGATATTTTATTTCCTGGATCAATCCACAAATGTGTGCGATATCTGGAGCTGAGATGATCCAAAGCTAGAAGCCAGGAACCTGGAGCTTCTTATGGGTATCCCAAGTGGATGCAGGGTCCCAAGGCTTTGGTCCTTGCTCTGCTGCTTTCCCAGGTCATAAGAATGGAGCTGCATGGGAAGTATAGCAAGTGTGACATGAACTGGCAACAATATGTGATATCTGCACTTGAAGGGTGAGGCTTACCCACTTAAGCCATCACATTAGCCCCTCAAATGCTTTCTTAAAGTAGATTTAAATTTAGTATTTAGTTTCAAAAATTAACATTATGTTCTGTGAATTGAGTGAATTCCAAAAGGGAAAATATCATATGTTCTCTCTGCAATAAGGCAACCTTCATACATATGCAATATATAATCAATAGCCTTTTTCAAAGCAGTTTTTGCAACTTCCCATGGGCTTTGATATTTTTAGTTTTATTTATATAACTTAACATGCTTTTTTCTTATTAAATTCCTCACCTACTCATAAGTCATATAGTAGTGTTGTTTTCTTCAATACGGTTTTCGTTTCCTTTTCTCATTTCTTCAATGACACGCTTGTCATGCAATAGCATGCTATTTGACTTTATGCTGTGCAGTTCCTATTTTTCTTCCTATTGTTGATTTTGTTTCATACTTTTCATTTAAGGGGATGTATAGTGACTGTGCAATAGGGACTCTCATATCCAGATGTGAAGAGGAAATGCAGTATGTACCTCTCCTTCCAAATCTAAGATAGACTCCAAATGAAACTGCTAAATATGTCTATACAATAGAATGAAGGACTCTCTGTGATTGTCCATACCCACAATATCAGGATCAACTTAAATAACAGAATGATATGGAGGGATTGTGGAGGGGACTTGGGGTAGAGGGAGAGGAAATCCATGACCCTTGGAATTGTATGATAAAATATTAAAGTAACAAAATTAAAATTAGCAAACTTGTGATACTGACTATAATGTGAAATTTTTACAGCAGTGAGAGACATAATCTATAACACATAATGAGAATTATATGCATGATAGATAATGATAACCATATCGATATTTTTTCATTTCTTATACTTGATTCAAGTTGCATTTGACCTTTACATAATTTATGTTATAAAAATTCCTATTCCATTTAAATTTAGCTGCAAAAATTTCACAACTTTTCAAAGCATATTGACTAATTTGAATCACAGTGGAATTCTAGTGCTTAAGAATATTTGAAATGGAATAGAAATAGGAAGGAAACATGATATTGTTATAGATAACAAGCAGCAAACTGACAGGGAGTATACATTTTTGACTGCATAGGTATAACATATATTGATGTTTTTAAAATATTACCAAATACAAGGTTTTAAAATTCTAATTTTAAACTTCCTGCATTCATGGCCTAAGGAGGGTGGAATTCAGGTACCATGGACACAGTTTCACTAGAGAATAGGGAACATAGTGTTTAGTTTTATTTTACCATGAACTCACTACTTGGCAGGCTTGCTAAGGCTGTCACATCCTTCTTGGAGCGATGCACAGGTGATTAGCCCTTAAAACATGGTTTTATCCCTCTTGGTGCCTATTTGGTTATAATGCATTTAAAATGCAATTTGAGAGCATTTCTGAGAGAATGCTCGCGTTTCCTTAGATCCACAGTTTATGCTTGTCCTGCTGTAGTTTTTGACTCCACCATCTCTCATGGTAATTGACTTAGTTCATATTTTTCTCAAAGGACTTGGAAACTAAATTTTGAGATTATGAATCTTTGATTTATTGAAAGAATAAGTGACACATTAAAGTAATTTATTTCTAATAGATGATCATCTTATTACTCTTGAATTTGTACGTTGTATTGAAGAAATCCTTGTGTGGATCTAATCATGGTGAAAAAGATGTTTGATAATTTTTGCCAGTTGATGCAATTCCATCAATAAACACTTTCAACCTAGTGACATATATATCTTCATCAGAAATTTACTTAAATTTTTTTTATTATTTCTATTAGAAAGTCAGATATACAAAGAAGAGCAAAGACCGAGAGAAATTTCTCTATCCACTGATGCACTCCCCAAGTGGAGGCAATAGCCAGAACTGAACCATTCCAAAGCCAGGAACCTGGTACCTGGAGCCTCTTCTGGATGTCCCACAAGGCTGTAGGGTCCCAAGGCTTTGTGCCATCCTTGATTACTTTCTCAGGACACAGTCAGGGAGCTGGGTGGGAAGCAGGGCAGCCGTGACACAAATTAGCACCCTTATGGGATCCTACTGTGTTATGATTCAGTATTGTGGATATTTTATATCTCAAGATGGCAAAACTTATGATAAAGATAATGCTGGTATCTTAACCTAATTAAAATGTAACCTATTTTATCACATATAGTCATACTTTAAATTTATATAAATGTAAAAATTGTTCTATATTTACTCATAAATACCACTACAATTCACTACTCATACTAGAATATAGCTTCAATAATTGACACTGTGATCTAGATGGGAGAAAATGGTTTATATTATCATTATATTGGGTAAGTCATAATAATTAAGTTGCCACTAGGGTTAGTGGCATGCCATCTCAGAGAAGTTTAAGTTTTGGTTAATTCACACTCCTAATGCAATTTCTTTCTTTTCTTTCTTTTTTTTTTAAGGTTTATTTATTTTCATTGCAAAGTCAGATATACAGAGAGAAGGAGAGACAGAGAGGAAGATCTCTGTCCGATGATTCACTCCCCATGGGAGCAATGGCCGGGGCTATGCCATTCTGGGAACCAGGAACTTCTTTCCGGGTCTCCCACATGGGTGCAGGGTCCCAGGGCTTTGGGCCATCCTTGACTGTTTTCCCAGGACACGGGCAGGGAGCTGGATGGGAAGTGCAGCTGCTGGGATTAGAACCAGCACCTATATGGGATCCCAGTGCGTCCAAGGCGAGGACTTTAGCCGCTAGGCCACGCCACTGGGCCCCCTAATGCAATTTCTTATTGCTAATGCATTTGTGCTGTAGTATCTAAGGGCTGAAGTATTTGGACCTCCTAAACACAAGGAGACCCACACAGAGTTCCTCAGTTCTAATTTTTGTCCAGGTCCTGCCAACTCGTAAGTAGATAATTGGAGGAGTTAATTATTAAATGGAATATTTTGTCTTTCTGTCTTTTTCTCGGGTCTCTATCTCATGCATTTCTTTTCCTTTTGAAAAATCATGTCTAAAATGTACCTTACATACAAACTGCCCCTCAGATTGTTACACATGGCTACTCACTATTGTTACACGTGCTCCGTTAAATAAGCATGTCTATTGCAAGTCCAGAGATTTCATCATTGGTGTTTTGGTTCCTGGCCCATTTAAGTGTGATATTTTCTTTACCATATTATTACATAAACACTTAAGAGTTTAATATGAAAGCCAGAATAAGGAGGATGAAAATTGCTTGCACTTACTGTTTTCTGATTATTCTCTGTGTCTTCACCTTAGGTGAAGTTCAGGTTGTCACTTCATGCACTGAGAAGTAAGTTGCACCTTCAGATTTTTGAAAGTATACTTTGTTCAAGGAAGACCCAAATTCCTGTTTGCAATCTGATTAACATAGGTCACCATGTCCAAACTTACTGTCATTTCTTTCAGGTAAGTAATATTTTTATTAAAATTCACTGATAGTTCTATGATGCCACTACCAGAATACTCATATCAAAATACAGGATAGAAATTGAAATCTGAAGTCCAGATAAATAATAAATGAAATTTTGTGGATCACACATATGACATAGGCAGATGATTAGTTATTAAATTATGAAGATTAAGGCACCACTTGAAAAAAATCATGTAAAATTTTTGTGTCACCTGTCTATATTCATTCAGTTACCAGGTCTTTTCTCATTCAATTTGTACATTATGTTTAGCCACAAGGAAAAATGAGGACATTTGATGATGGTAGGAGCAAATCTGTTTCAGGGCATTGTGGACAATTACAGAATGAGGGATGTGAGTTAGGGATAATTCCCCAAATATTTCAATGGTGGAAGAATAAAGTACTGAAATTCTTATCCTGTATCCTTTATGTAATTGTTTTATTTTACTTCATGACTAATAATGTATGAGTTAGGCCAATACAAGCCCATACATATGTAAGAAAACTGAATGCACAGATATATTCCATGTTTAAATATGGTTTTAAAATGCAATATGATCCCTCAGATAAGGGGAAATAATCACTTTGTTAAATTGATCTTGAATCTATGTGTGATGAGGGTGAACATACATTTTATGGAGCAATCAGTTATCAGTTCTGATACATAAGATTTTTTGCTTTATCAGATAAGCCTTTAAGAAAGTTGACTAGCCATTCAATCACATATGCAATGTGTCTTTTGTTTATTCATGCATATCAAGCAGTTGTAGAGGAATGCTTTTCTTTTGAAACACATTCCTGGGTGTGACTTACATCAGATTAATATGTGTGTAGTTTCAGAGAGTACTTAAATATTTATAGGGAAAAAATAAAAATGTGATTGTTTTGTTGTTGAGTTTTTTATATGCCAAAAGCGACATAATAAAAAAGTGATAAAACACTGGTATAATGAAAAAACATTTGTTGTAGAAAAAGTAGTGGAGGAATTTTAAATCCAGAAATTTGTATTAAACATTTAGGGTTCATTCTAATAAGTGTTACCCACTTATAGAAATAGAAATCATAATTAGTGGTGATTTGCATACAAAAAAGGTCATACATAATATAAGGTATGTCTTTTGTTTTATAGGTATATGAAAGGTTCCCAGTATGCTGATATATACAAAAATATCTAATTATGTGATGATTAAAAAATATGTATTTTATCCAAGCTGGCATTGGAGTCTTAGCCAATACCTTCCTCCTTATTTTCCGCATCTTCACAATCCAACAGGTTCATAGGCTTAGGCCCACTGATATAACCACCTGTCACCTGGCCTTTGTCCACTTAGTGATGCTACTTACTACACTGCATGTTATTTTTGAAGGCATGTTCAAATTGTTGAATTTTCCAAATGAATTAAAATGTAAGCTTTTATTCTACTTGAGTAGGGTGACAAGGTGTCTCTCCTCCACCACCTGTCTCCTGAGCAACATTCAAATCATCACCATCAGTCCAGGCTCCTTCTGCTTGTCAAGATTTAAGCCTAAACTCACAAGTTTACATTACTATTGCTTTCTTCTGCCTTTGGTCCCTCAACTGTCTGCCAATAGCTACGTGACCATCTACACTGTAGCTCATTCCAATAGAAGCAATCTACTCTAGATTAATAGCTACTGCTCACTTTCCTCAATGAACTCCATCATCATGGAACCAGTTATCACACTAGAGTTGTCCCGGTGTGGCTTATTTGTAGGAATGATGCTGCTTTCCAGCGTGCACATGGTGGTTTTCTTATGTAGCCGTCTGAGGAAGTCTGAGTACATTCACAGCATGAGCATTTCCCCAAGAATCTCCCCAGTAAAATGGGCCACCCATACTGTCCTGCTGCTGCTGAGTTTCTTTGTGATTATGTACTGTTTGGATAGCATCATTTCATCCTTCTCAACCACATTGTGGAGATATGAACCTATGATCCTGGATATCAGAGACTGGTTGGAAATTTCTATGCCACTGTCAGTCGTTTGGTGATTATTGGTTCCAATAAAAGACTAATTGACCTTTTGCATAATGTGATTGATATGATAATCTTAAAATAATGGATGTAGTCTTGAAATGTAAACTTTTTCATCCAGTAATGAATCAAATGTCTAGGATGTAATGTAGTATAAATATATAAGATTGCATTAGTATTTTAAATTTTATCTTAATATTTTTGTAATTTAACCCTTTTGAAGTCTGTTTGCCTCTCATAATTCAAGCTTTTACATGTGTTGAAATCCTATACCTTGCACTTTCCAAATACCATAAAGGAAATCATTTTTCATTATACCCTTATGAATCTCCCTTTGATATTAATGCCTAGGTCTTTGTGCTTGATAAAGTAATGTAAATCTGAAGTCTGTATGTAATAATTAAATGCTATTTGCTAACCCTATATACATATATATATAATTTTAGCAGTTGCTAATCAAATTGTGAAATAAATATTCATGTGTCTATATTGAGAAACAGAATAATGACTAGATAAAGCAATGAGGTGAAAGAGACTTTTTTTTAATAGAGCAAATAATTCATTGGAAAATCCATGGTCTAAGAGATAAAACATATTTCTTTACTTTTTAAGAGTGGCTGTGCATGGAAAACAGGAAATAATGGAAAAACTTGCCTATAGGAAAATATGTAAAATGAATGTTTTAGCTCTACAATCAAGGCAGAACTAGAATCTAAGTCATGTACCTCAAGTATGTTGTAATGATATCTTACCCTACTTCTGCATCTCCCCAATTCCCATGACTTCAGCTTCTTCATGGGAAGAGATGAAAGAATTCTAACAAAGTTAGATAATAAACACCAAAAAGTGGTTGATAATTATTTCTGAAAATTGTAAGGAGGTGTCCAAGATTGTGAAGTAGATGTGCCAAAGATTCACTATTCTTCAACAGGGAATAAACAAAGTAACAACTAGAAAGTTAGATTTTGGAGAATGGACCCAGGAAAGGACATTGGAACCCAATAGAGATATATAGGAACCACACAAGTCATGAGCGTCTGTGATGGTAGTTTGGAGAAAGAAACAAAAGAAAAATCAAGTTGCAACCCAGATCCATGGTCGGTGGGGGGGGGGGGAGGAATCCAAATTTCAGGTGATTAAGAGGAGAACCTCAATAACCTCTACATAAATAACATACATTGGCAATGCTAGGTTCAGGAGGAATCCACAGTAGTCACTAGGGGCCCAGTAAGGTCAGCCATTTGGACCATTCCTTTCCTCCTCATCAGGTCATTTTTTCTTATTGTTATGGCCCAGGCACACTGGAATTCATGAGCAGGCCTTCCGTGATTCCCTCCCAGATTCCCCACCAGATGTGGCCAGTTAAAATACCTGGCTCATTTCAAGCAGTAATTCTGCTCCAATGGTGGCAGCTTCTTAGTCTTTAGAGTCTTGGGCTTTTCCAGCTGTGCTGTTGTCCATGTTAGCCCTGCTTTCATGATGTCAACTCTTCAGTTTATAGTTGGAAGGTTGTGCATCTAGCAAACTCCCAGAACCATCACCATTACCATGGCCTCAGTTCCACTAGTGAAATTTGGAGTTCTGTAAACATCTGAGCCCAGAACATGTAGTCTTATACCTCTCTCTAGTGAAGACAGGGGGCCTGTACCCACTGCATTCTCTAAGCCTGACATCCATTGGCAGCAGCTGGAGGTCTGTGTTTCTGCAAAACTCTTAGTTTTACCTAAGGATAAAGTTCCTTGCCACAAGGATGATTAAGCCACTGATGTATACCTAGCACAGGCTCTGAGCAAAGCATTGGGACAAGGGCTCCCAGAGAACTCCACTGCTGCCTTTGACAACGGCAAATGAAGGTGTAGAAATAATATACCACCACACTGAAACCAAGGCTCAATTGATAACTGAAGTCATATCTGTTGGAAAATTCATTTACCATGCAGGCCAATCTCTAAAAATAATAGGGATAAACGATGTATTAGATGTCAATGTCAGTTAGAACATTTTTGTCAGTGTTCATTCTAACAATCCTTAAAGAAGTGTCCACTGTTTATGCAGCAAAAGCATTTGAGAGGTCACTGGGGGTCTCACTGGGACTAGGATATAGACCACTTCTAGTCCTCCTGCTCCACTCTGGGGTCCCATCTTGCTCTCTGCACATTACCAACTGTAAGAGGCTGTCAGGGTGCTCTCAGATCCCACAGTAAATCTCTATAGTTTTTCCTAATGCCTAAGACAATTAAGAATCTATTATGTATAAATCACTGATGAGAAGATTAATACTTAAAGTCTTCCTGAAACATTATAACAATTGGGAAGATTTCGCTGTACCCTTAACCTACTTATAAAAAAAAAAGTAATAGTAAAAGTAAATCAGGTGGTTTTTTTTTTTTTTCTGTTTTTTGAGTTAGTTCCACTGGTGATTCCATTTTCTCCAGGGTCACAGTTGTATCCAAGGGAGCTGCTACACTTCCAAGACCAAATGAGCTGTAAGGGAACCCATAGTTTTTCACAGAATCCATTAGGAAGATATAAAGAGACAAGAACATAATCTTTGCCACAGGTTATTAGTGTTCCAGAATACCAATCATTTAGTTGTTTCACACAGAGATTTACAAAGTGCTAGAAAATGTAGAATGATATTTATCAGCAGGAGTATTAATGTCTCCTTTAGGCAATTCAAAAAATTCAGTGTTATAAGGCAAATTTGAAAACTTGTGTTAAAAATATTATAGATAAAATGTATCTGCAGGCAACCCTTTTTTATTAATTTATTAGTGTTATAAATAATTGATTTTTTTAGGGTTAGCAGTGTCTCTGGATTTCCCATTCCTCAGCCACCAGGTTGAAACCACTGCCAGGAGAACACTGCACCGAAGCTCAGCTTGAAGAAGCCGTGGAGGAGAACAACACCATGTTTCCTTTATTTATAACAGAAAGGAGGAATGTGAGCAGTGACTTGAACATCCCATGTTGGACCCTGCACCATTTCATGCTACCCCTTCCCCACAGGTCAAAAAATTCACGCTGTTCAGGTTAACCACCAATCAGATGGAACTTGGAACCTTACCTGACAATCTTACTCCCCAATCTTTCCAGTTCCTCCTAAGAGGTTCCACCCACCTACCTGTGGCTCAGATAATCTGTCACCAGTCCCTGGGGCCCATAAATGGCCAACACAGCCTCTCCCTTCTCCTTCCCCTTCATGACTCTCTTCCACTCACCTGACATCCTGCACTCCTCCATCCTGCATTTTTCCTATTTCCTGGCAGCCCCCATCCTGCCACCAAGGGAGGAGACGTGTCCCTTCCTGTTTTCCCCACTCCAACCACAATCTCATTCCCACCCCACTGGAATAGGGGACCTACTAACACCCATCATGTCTGGGATTTTGGCTTGCAGTAAACTAATTGTGAAAAGAGAACTTGGCTGGGGGAAATTAGCTGCACGTAAAAATAAAAGAACTTTAGAAACTTTAAATGCATTTAAAACCTAACATGCACCAAAGGTTTTATTCACAAATAACCTCTAAATAAGAGCACAGTTGTTGCCTAGTTAGCTTTGCTCCACTTTTCACTAAAATTGCGTGAGAGAGATAAAAGACTGTGCTTTGCATTGATTTTGGCTCATTAGCCCCACTTATCTTTTTGTTGTGGAGTTCTCCATCGCATTTTCTTTTCTTCTTTCAAGTTCCCACTCAAGCATCATGTGTTAACTGTCCAGCAGTGATGGATTTGGTGCACAGAGCTGATAATATCATGTGTGGACTACTGATTGGTGCTCAATAGCTGAAGTTTATTAACAAAATCAGAGTTTTTAAAAAAAAATGTTGTCACATAGGCATCAAGAGAAGGAGGCTTGAGCCATTTATGTTTTAACTGCAAGAAACAGTGCCCCATTACACAACTTGTTCTTCTAGCAGGTTTTTTTCCCTAGGCCCAATAACCTATGTATTAGGGAATTTCCTGTCCATTCATCCCAATGTTAATTGCTCCATGGGCCTTTTCAGAGGAATATCAAATAGCTCTGGTTCTACACTGGCAAGGATTCTGGATTTCTTCTCACAGAATTTAAGACAGTAGAAGAATAGAAAACATTTAAATTCAAATATTTGAAAAATTCCCCAATTGGGAGAAAAATATTAACATCTATAAGAAGCCCAAGGGACCTCTAGTAAATAACCAGAAGAAATCCCAAAGACCATATATTGAACTCTAGTATTTAAAAAACACAGAGAGAACTCTAGTATTTGCAAATAGAAAAGCAGCAAATCACAGTTGAATATCTCCTATTAACATAGCCGTATATTTTTAAGTAGACATTACAGAGGATAAGAATAATTTAGGTTTATTGTGAATTCAGAAACAGAAAAAAAAAAAAAGCCCACAATACTCTACCCAGTGAAGTTAACCTCATGAAATCTTAGAAGAAATGGATGATTTCTAATGTGAGCACAATGGAAATTTGTCATTGCCATATAAGCCTTACAGGAGATATTTGAGAGAGTTTAAACATAGAGACAAAGAAAGCATATCTGATGAGTACAAACACAAAGAATTTTGGTATTGTTTAGTATAGTTTCTTAGGAGATCAAATCTAAGAGCATAACAGAATTATTATCCACCATGGTTAAGTGGAATTAATCCAAAGGACACAGGGTGATGCAAGATACACACTCAAAGGGCCAAGCATGAAGACATAGTGACTTTATCCTTGTCTTACATGCAACAGGATCCCATAAAGCAATTATTTCATGTCCTGGTTGATCCACTTCCAATTCCTGCTTGTGGCCTGGAACAGCAGTAGACGATGGCCCAAAGCCTTGGGACACCCAAAAGAAGCTCCTGGCTTCTTGTGTCAGATTGACTTCACTCTGGCTTTTTTGGTGACTAGAGGAAGTGAACCAGGGCATGGGTGATTTTTCTGTAAATCTTCCTTTCCAATTATGTAATTAAAATTAATATTTTTTTTTCAAGGAGAACATTTTCATTTAAAGATTTATTTTTATTATTTTTTTTATTGGAAAGGCGGATATACAGAGAGGAGAGACAGAGAGGGAGATCTTCCGTCCGATGATTCACTCCCCAGGTGAGCCGCAACGGCCGATACTATGCCGATCCGAAGCCAGGAGCCTCTTCTGGGTCTCCTGCGTGGGTGCAGGGTCCCAAAGCTTTGGGCCGTCCTTGACTGCTTTCCCGGGCCACAGGCAGGGAGCTAGATGGGAAGCGGGGCTGCCAGGATAGAACCGGCGCCCATATGGGATCCCGGGAGTGCAAGGCGAGGACCTTAACCACTGCGCTACCGCGCCGGGCCCAAAATTAATAATTTTTTTTTAAAAAAATCATGCAGTCAGTAGTACTTCAAAAAAATGAAAGCTAGAAATTAAATTATCATCTCAATAGTTGTAGGAAAGAAATGTAATTAAATCCATCACTCACTCATGCTGAAAATCATCATCAGGAAATTTGAAAATTCCTTTGACAGCTTTAGCAAGCATCATGCTGAATAGGGAAAAAGTTGAAATGATTTCCACTTTATTCTGGCAGCTAATAGAATGCCCTTTTTTCATCTGTTTATTCAACTTAATAATTTTAGCCAAAGATTTAGGAAAGTGAAAAGTACAAAGGGATTATGAAAATGAAAAAAAGAGTAAAATTCTTTCTGTTTTAAGATACCATGATGGGCTCGTGGTGATAGTGTAGCGGTTAAAGTCCTCGCTTTGGACATGCCAGGATCACATATGGGGACCGGTTCTAAACCCGGCAGCTCCACTTCCCATCCAGCTCCCTGCTTGTGGCTTGGGGAAGCAGTCGAGGAAGACTCAAAGCCTTGGGACCCTGCAACCATGTGGGAGACCCAGAAAGAAGTTCCTGGATTCTGACATTGAATCCATGCAGCACCGGTCGTTTTAGCCACTTGGGGAGTGAATGATTGGATGGAAGATCTTCCTCTCTGTTTCTCCTCCTCTCTGTAAATCTGCCTTTTTAATAAAAATAATAAATATTTGAAAAAAAGATAACATGATACTAATTCATAAAAAAAACCTAGTCTCTATCAAATATTCTTAGATTATATGTGCTATTTCAATAGCTGCTTTAGGATACAAATTCAGCCCACAAAAATCAAAAGCTCTTGTGCACACATAATGTAAAAAATAATTTCTGAGAAATATCAAATCAGTTGCATTCTTAGTTAGGTTCACTAACTCCCCAGCAGAATACCAATGATCTTCTTTTCAGAACTCCAAACTACCCTAAAATTTTTATGAAAGAACAATCTGTCTAAATACCCAAATACCCAAAGCAATTAAAGAAATAACATCCAAAACCATTAAAGAACTGATTTCAAGTTATTTATAGAAGTTCTTTAAAAAGGCAGCATAAAACCAGACACAAACAACAATGAAATAATAGAAATCCCACCAATACATACATATTTGTGTATTCACTTTATTCCCAGCAAAGATTCACAGAACATGCACTAGGGAAAAACAAGACAAAACTTTAACAAACTGGTGCTGGAAACGCTGGGTATGCATCTGGAGGACAGTGAATCCTGACACCCATGCCCCATCTGTAATCCTGTACAAACACCCAAAACGCATCAAAGATCTATAGATATAAATTCTAAAGGTATGGAACAACTATATATATGTAAAAAAGACAAAACAGCAAAAATTAAAAACACAAGGAGACACTTTAAGACAACAATGTAAGCGATTTATTTTGCTAAATAGGGGGCAAACCTTAAGACATCAACAAAAGAAAATTATTTTGGAGGAGACCTCAAAGACTTAGGCAACAATGCAAAAATATGAATGAGATATCAATGAAGCTTCATTACCTTAGAAGAAATAGTAGATGAGACAATTGTGAGATTGTCAAGAAATATTTTTTAATCTATTGAGTATGCTATCTCAACAGGTTTTTTATTCACATCTCCAAAGTCCTATTTATAATGAAGAACAGGCCCATGTGTTCAAGCACCCATAGCTTGAATTTCTTGCACATCCTACCGGCCCTCCAGATCATTAATGGGATTACATCACTACGCAACTTCTGATGTGCCACTTCCCCTGCTTTCTATATTTTAGCATTTGAACACAATCTAATTTGTGCATGGAACATTTTTTTCTGTTAATACTTCTGATTCTGTTTTCCACACAAACACTAATATTATGGCAAAACAATAATAACAAAATGTAATGCTTTGATGCAAAATGGCATTTTTTATTGTGCTGCCCCAGTACTGTGAGAAAAAAAATCTCTTACATGTCAGGTTGTTGGAAGTTTGTTACTCAGCACTGAGTGTAGTATCTTGACCTTAAATTATATCTGATTATGTTGTTAAGATGAAGAGGAAAAATTAAGTGAAATTAAATATGAATTGACAGAACAGCAGGGGTCAGACTGGGGGTAGAAGAAGGTTTAATTGATTTTGTAATCTGCAGGTGAGGTTAGCCTGGTAAAGTTAGCAGAAAAATAACTTTGATCAAATTCTAGCTTGAGGCACAACATGTCCCTAAGTGTCCCAAACAGAATTTCAAACCTGTGATGTCATAAAGTCACCTAGCCACACGCTGTCCTGCAGTTACTGTGGAGACCCCTCTGTGCTTCAGCTCTCAAATCTTGGAGCCTTCAAGCTACCTCCTCAACCTTGGAGACTTCTTTGAGCCTTTCTCTGTGTTTCTGCTTTGTTATGCTGGGACCCAGATGCTTCATGTCTGTGGGTGATGGACAGTTGGTCACCATTCTAGAGGGCCCATCTTTTCATAATTGCAGGTGAGCTCTGGTGTTGGAGAGTATAGGGGGAGGGTATGATGCAAAAAATTTTTTTTAATTTGTTTTTGATTTGTGAACATCATTAGGTTTATTTCAGACTTATGTTTTCATTTTTTTCATTACAATAAATCAGAAAACATTTACATTTTTATTCTTAGAAATTTATTTCAAATTTCATCCTGTTGAGTATTTCTGCTTATGTATCTTACAAACACATTGTTTTGTACATTCCTTAAAATCATGTTTTTGTTAGAATATTTATATATTTTAGCCTTCCAGTCTTCTGAATGGAATCTTTAGAATGCTCAAAGAAAGACAGTGGATATCATTTGAAACTTCATTTTAAAGGAATTCATTTCCTTTCATTTCCTAAAAACTTATGAAAAGTGAGCAAACAATACAGAATTAGAAGCATACAGATATTTCCCACCATATGCACTGTACTCCTTCCTACTTTCATTTTTAATTTTTTAATATCATTTTTTGATAAATTTAGTTGGCACTAGCTTTTCCCCTCCCCCCTCCACCAAGTTCACTCTCCTCCACTCTGTTCCCCAAACTAGGTTCTTAAAGTGTGTCCTTCGTGAATTTTCCCAAATCCATCATGCTTCCATTGGAGTTCTCCCTACCATATATGAGACTGTCATTCTGTTGTGGGTTCATCCTTGTATCCTGATGCCCTAATGTAGGTACAGTGAGATTAGATCTTCATTTTATATTGGCAGTGCCAATAACAGTGATAAAATGGACATTGACCATCTCAGGAGAGTTTAAACAATCAGCCTATTATGGATGGTTAATTAATGAATTACATCATAAGTTCTTGTTATATAAGATATAGGTAAATATAAAGTCACATAGAGTAAGATTCACATATATCACTAGATTTGACATTATTATATTATATTATATTATATTATATTATATTATATTATATTATATCAGACTATGATATTTCATCTTCTGGGATTGGCTCATTTCCCCAAGCATAATGGTCTCTAGTTTGGCTCATTTGGACACAAAGTAATGTGTTTCACTTATTTTAATCACCAAGTAGTATTCTGTAGTGTAGATGAACCACCGTTTCTTTATGCAGTCCTCTGTTGATTGGCATTTAGGTTGCTTCCATGTTCTTGTGATGGTTAAATGTGCTGCAATGAATATTGGGGTGCGTGTTGCTTTGTTATGTAACAAGTCTTTTGGATATATTCCTAAAAGTGGTATTGCTGGGTCATATATTAGATGAATTTTTCATTGCTTAAATGTTCTCCATACAGGTGGCACCTAACGTGGGGCACGGCACGGCACGAACATCTGAGGGACCCCTGGACCTGCGAAGGTAAGTTTAGAATTTAAGAATTGCAGGGGCATTATTGATTTAATCCCCAGACCCTCTCCCTGCGCTAGGGCACGAGGGACAATCTGAGGGACCCCTGGAATTTTGGAGGGGCATAATTGATTTAATCCCCAGACCTTCTTCCCATTTAGGGGCACGAGGGACAATCTGAGGGACCCCTGGAAATTTGGAGGGGTATAATTGATTTAATCCCCAGACCTTCTCCCCATTTAGGGGCACGAGGGACAATCTGAGGGATCCCGGAAATGCAGAGGCAAGTTTAGGATTTAACTTTGGAGGGGCATAATTGATTTAATCCCCAGACCTTCTCCCTGTTTAGGGGCACGAGGGACAATCTGAGGGACCCCGGAAATGTAGAGGCAGGTTTAAAAATTTTCGCAGGGACATAAGTAAATTTATCAGGGAGCAATAATTCGCTAAAATGCAGGTAATTAAGGGAGTCCAAGATCTGCTCCACTGTCGCGAGCCCGGTCACCAGAACAAATGCCAAGAGTCGAGAGTGGATGCTTTGCAATCAAGCATTCAAGCATTTATTCAGGCAAGCACACATCAAACAGGATGGGGGAAGCCACCGAGAGTGCCTCTTGACTTCAGTCTCATGGAAGTCTGCTGGTCCTTTGGCTCCGGCCTCGTGGGAGCCTGCAAGTTCGAGTGGAAGCCCAGGGGCTTTTGGCTCCAGTCTAGTGGGAGCCTGCTGGCTTCAGTAACTGGGACAAATGCATGGGTTTATATACAAATTCAGGGGCAAAACAGGCAGTTGTTTACAATATTTTGATTGGTTATTACATATTATCTATCAATAACACTTGCTTTTTCTTAATTCTAAAAAACATGCATATTCATTCTCAAAACATACCTATTCATTAATATACAATTATTTCTTCTTTATCATTCCTACCATGACATGCTTACGTACATTGTGGCTTCTTGACAAAGGTGATAAGGGGAGGGCTTGTGCGCCTAGGAGTCTCTTGACAGGAGCGATAAGAGAGGAGGCCCCATTTCACCAGTAGTTTAGGAGGATGGAGTCACCTTTGTTAAAAGACTCTAACATACACACTATATCCATTATTAAGTCACAGCATAACTTACAAAGGAGATCTATTATTGCAGCTATTTCTGGATCATCAATTTCTGATAAAACTATAACAATATTGAGGATACAATTAAGATTATTAGTAATACTCCAACCCATATTTCCCAAAGCTCCATTTTTATTTATGGTCATGTTTTGCTGGAGCAATGTAAATGTAAAGTACTTATAGTCAGACTGTTCCTATCAATCCACCCCCTGATCCGTCGGTGGTTCCAGAGGAATCGCCGATGGATCACAAATAGGAGACAAGGGGAATACCCAATGGGAAAGATGTCATAGGCTGAGTCGCCTACGACGACGACGAATTCGTCGTTCGCCAACAAGTGTTGGGTGTCTCCAAGGGTGAAGAGTTGCGGTGGTGAGGGAGCTGGGCGGCGCTTGGATAAAGGGCCGTACAGTTGCTACAGGAGTAGGTCTGTTGGGATCGAACGTTGAAAAATTACGGCGTCCAAAATCCAACGGGTCAGGTCCATAAATAAAAGTGGATCTCAGAAAATGCTATAAATCAAAAGAAAAATCATAAGGTGGGCGGAGAGATGGATATTGCTTCATTGTCTTCAGAACTGCAGTAGAATCTTGATGTAGTTTATCTATGACGTGTTGGTTTTGAGTGAAGAGTGTGTCCAGATGTTGAGTGGACTCTTGCCACTTACTAAAAATTTCATGGCTGGATGTGACAGGCTTAACAAAATAATGCAAACCAAAGGTATGGTTTGTAACCATGGCCACTGAGGTTAGGACTGTCTGGTTGGTTTGATCGTGTTTTGCCATCATGGTGTTGGTATGAACATGGCATCCTGTGGGGAGTTCGACATGTTCCTTGTAGGAAGTGTTGTGCCACAATTGGACCGAATAGGCAGAGTCACCGCACGTGAGGATACGATACCCACCAAGGTCTGTTATGCGTCTGATGCCATGAGGCCACAGGGCGATTCTAGAGGTCGGATAGTCCGGCCTCCAGAGCTCAAACCCTAGAAAAAGGCCTGGCCCAAGCGCATATACTGAAGACATGGGCACATACCAGGAACTGTTGTCCACCACCGCCAACAGGTAACGATCATAAGGTACCAGCCAGGAGCCAGAGATGTATTGTGGCACCGGTACAGTGTCAAAAGCCACTACAGCCGATGAAGTGGAAATCTGCCATATATAGGTCACAAAAGCCGTCAACACAGGAACTTTCTTTAGTAGGGTCTAAAACAGTTATACCCGATCTTGTGTCACGACCAACGCCAGTGTTGAAAAGCATCTTGAGATCATTGAAGGCAGCTTGCAGCATTAACTGCGCATGTAGACACTCTTGACGATGGAGAATCTGGGATACTTCCTGGGCAACAATCTTTTCATCTTCTAGTTGTTTTTTGAAGAGGATGTTCATGCCTTCTTTAAAGCTCTGTTGTTCTGCATGCATTTTGTCCAATGTAACAGCAACAGCATGCAGGTTGTTGGAAATAGCTTGGACTGCTCGGAATTGTTCATTCTGTAGGTGTCGCAGGCTCGTGATCTGTACTTGAAGTTCTTCAGTCATGGCACCTGCAATCAGTGCACCAAGTGCTGTCCCCACAAGGAATGCACCTATTTCTGCTACCTGTAGCAGACGTCGTCCTGAGTTTCCGCCTCGGGCTGCGTGATAAAGGGTTGGTAAGGCGAAATATCGCTTATCACATTGCAAGCTGGACAAGTCTGTAGAAGTGAAAGATGTTAGGGACAGACGTATATGCATAGGCGTGATTGATGGTTTGATTAGAATACGATGTGGTCTTGAAACTACTGGGAGGATGCCTGGTGCTGAGATGGTCATAGCTGGCACTACTGGTGGGTTCACTACTGCTGACGGATAATGTGCTGTGACCCATCGGTGGGTCTCATTAAATCCACCGCGATCGATCAAACAAGGGTCAAGCGGGGATTTAGTTCCACATGTATCAAAATTCATTCGATATTCAAAGACAGGGTATACAAATGAATTGTCTACAACATCCGTATGGTTTTTCAAGATGTTATGGCTAATAATATCATACATAGCCCATTCATTATCTGGTCCAGGTAAAAGCATATAGGTATAATATGGGAGACTTCCCACCCACCGTACATGAGTGAAATTATCAAAGTTCATGCCTTGATAAAGCCACCAGTGCACAGTATGGTGGTGCGCCTCCGGAACCAATGGATATCTTACCACCGCATCAGTAATGTCAAAATCATTTGGACAATTGGTTTGTGTAGGCATATATGCGGCCAATTTAGAATTTACTGTCAATACCACTTCATTAAGAGAGGGTGGGTGGTAGTCATATAAAGTGACTGCTGGAGAGAGTTTCCTTGGGTAATTTGCACGAATTGCATAAGTAATATTGGTAACATGGGTGGAGATATCCATAGGTAAATCAAAATAGGATACATTGTACAACAAAGAGCGATGTTTGGCAGACACACGTTTCATGGAAAAGGGTCCCCAATCACACCTCTTCCAGAAACGGGGGTGTGAAGAGACTGGCTTGTGTCCGGCTCGTTCAACAGCCATGGTAGAATAATTGGCCCATAAATATTGGACAGATGACTTGGATATATTAGCCACTGGCACCCAATGGGGCAAATGTTCGTCACATTCTTGGAAGCAGGTAAAGCCAAAATTGACATTAACCCGCGAAAGGTTAGTCCAAATTAAAAATGGTAATCGTTGTGTGACATTAACAACATTAGATGCATCAGGGCTCAATATATCTGTCAAATTCCATCGATAAGGGATGGTTACATGAGTTTCTGCAAAGTGGGCATCAGATATGGTATAAGCATTAGACCAAGACACAGGCCTGTTGGGGTTGAGATATAAATGTGACTGGTTCCACATTGGTTTTGTATACCAGTTTGCATAATTGTATAAGGAGAATGTGAAATTAAAAATATCATTTAATACTCGCCACGGTGGGGCTTGGCAAAAATTTCGGCTCAGCCGGAAGGTAGTCCAAGTCTCTTCACCCCCGGGACCATATACCGGCATAGTATAATCAGGAGCATATCTGGGCTGTGACGGAAGTAAATCACAATGATATTGAAATTCAAAAGGAAAGCAAATCCAACCCATATCAGTACTTTTGGGAGTTTCATGCCAGAGAAAGAGACTACGCACACAAAGGAATTGGCGAAGAGCCTGAGTGCCAGTTAGATCAGGGGTACGGGTACTTTCATGGGGTGGGTTAAAAGATGGAAAGGGTTGTGGAACAGGGTCAGTAATGACCAATGGAGTGCACCAGGTTTGAGTACCTAGGCGCATGACTTCCCACCATTGATTGATAGGTAAATAAGAAGAATTAGTAATCAGAAGAGAAAAATTAGTATGAAAGTGCTGAGCATAGGGCCTATCGTCAGGTGCCAAGGTAAAAGGACGGAATGAGCCATAAATTGGTAAATTGGGAAAATTTGCTACACATGACACATAGATAGTCTTATTTGGGTAAAAAGCTTGGATCTTCTGGGTCAAACTTTTGTCAATGAAATCACAAAATATTCCCCAAGGTGATGGCAAGGTACGGTTGGGCTTTTGAAATTCTGGTTTACACGTGATTGCCTGATTGGACATACATGTTCTATAGGGAGGTTCCGTAGTAGATTCCGTACGTGCAGTGGGGAGAGTAGGAGGGGAAGAATCAGAAGAATCAGGATAGTCAGAAAAGTCAGAATAAAAAGCAGAATAATCATAATCATCTGTTGGTGCAGCAGACTTTTCCCATAGGGCAAAAGCTTGAGCTGGCAAGGAATATTTAAGAAATTTTCCACACTTAAAATATGTGTCAGAAGTCATTTGTGTATAAAAGGTAATATTCCTGGTGCCATTGATCTGTATTCCCACAACATGTGGGCGTGCCGCCAGTTTCTGGGCATAATAAATATACATGGGAGATGACCCCCATACATCTCGGACCAATTCTATAAGATGACATCTCAAAGGATTTTCTTCATTAATATTAGTTTGTAAAAAGCCAATGTCTGATCCATCTGACAAATCAGAAGCATGCCAGACCGGTGAAAAATGAGCATCGGTCCTAGCATCCCAATATGCCGTGCAATTACTTGGGGAAAAACTCCTTGAAAAATGGTTGCAAAAAGCATAATGATTCCAAAAATATAAATTATTAGCGGTAAAATTTGAGAAAATAGATCTGCTGAGCCAATAGGTCGGGGAAGTGGCGTCCTTCAAGGAAAGCTCATCACCACTTACAAAGCAAAAAGGCAATAGGAGAAATTGGAAAATGTGCCACATGGCCCAATATCAATAATTCCAACTACAGCAGTGTAATCGGGGCTGCAACTGCGTGTAGTACAGATAGTATAGTGGGCAACAAGCCACAAAGCCAAAAGAAATAAGACTATTACAACAAGCAATTGAATGGCACGGCAGACTGGCCTAATCATCTTGCAATTAAATCATCAGACTTGGTGAGGCGTAATTCGCCTTTACCTGATGTAGTCCAAAATGAGTGTCCTGGTCCCTGTGCGACGATGTCCGTCGTGTATATGGCCTTATTCTTCCTGTCTCTGCCAATTGCCTTGTAAAGCACTATAGGTTGCCCAAACATATTTCTCAAATAGAGAATATTTGTTTGGTGCATATGGGAATCTTTTGCATCTGAAGCCAATTGGTAAAGTTTTCCCTGACCTTTTAATAAACATTCCCCATGATGCATAATCCTTCACAAATAAGATATCTATAACTAATTCTTCATCTGGTTGAAGAATATATAATTGTGCATATAATTTCATATAGCTCAAGGCAGTATGAAAGGCATCTTGTTGTTCTTTACCCCATACAAAATCTTGTGCTTTCCTAGTAACCTTATACATTGGTGCTAGAAGAATTTGTAAATAGGGTATGTGATTTTTCCAATAGCCAAATAAACCAATTATATGTTGGGCTTGTTGTTTAGTTTTGGGCTCTTCAATGTGGGTTAAAATATCCATTACCTTGTCAGGGATGCTGGGTCCTACTGAGGACCATAAGACTCCTAAAAATTTCACCTGTTGACTAGGGCCTTGTATTTTATCTGGATTTACAGTCCATCCTGCCTGTTGTAACAGGGTGACTAGTTGTTTTATTGTAGAATCAACTTCAGATTTGTCCTTGCCACAAACCAACAAGTCATCCACATAAGAGAAGACTCTTACAGATTTTGGGAATGAGTCCCAAGGAATAGTTTGTCGGAGTGTAGCATGGGCAATGATTGGACTATTCCGGTACCCTTGTGGCAACCTAGTGAAACGATATTGGCATGCATCCCAGGTAAAGGTAGTAATTTCTCTTGATTCCTCAGCTAGGGGTATACAAAAGAACATATCGGAAAGGTCAACAGCTGCATACCACTCTGGGGCTAGTTGTTTAATGCCCGAAAATATGGATTCTACTTCAGGTAAATTTCCTGGCATTTGTGGTGATAATTTATTAATGTTACGATAATCCACCGTAAAACGCCATTTACCATTAGGTTTCTTTACTGGCCAAACTGGACTGTTATAATTAAATGATTGGGTGCGCTCTACCACCCCCTGATCTTCTAACTCCCTTAAAGCCTCAGTAATTTTATCATGTCCTCCCTTGTAGGCCCCGGTCTCCCAAGGGTTAACTCCACAGCTTAACTTCTTTATCAAGGTGTAACAGAATGGGCAATCATGGCCTGATACATTTAGCCTGTGGCTTGACTGCAATCTCCTTCCTTCCTGCTTCCCCTTGTTGCATGTCCTTGGGGGAGCTTAGGTGTGGCTTAACCATTGGGAGGATCCTGGGAGGGTCCAAGCAGACTATAAAAGATGCAGCTTAACTTCAAATAAACGGCATTCGGCATTCTCCCCGCACGAATGACCCACTGTGTCTGTGTGTTGTCTGTCTTGTCTGTCTCATAACCCTAGTCCCTCCGCTCGACTTGGAGCTCGGGGTACGTGGCGACGCGGGCGTTGCCAACAAATGGAGGTCCCACCGAGATCGAGAAAGAGAGGATACGACGAAGGGTCGTCCCGGGAGGCTGGCCAGCAGGTAAGTGGGACGTATTGTAAGTCTTTCCTAAACTGGTAGGAAAGGGAGTTTTATTTTGAAATACAGGTAGGTTTAAGATTTATTTTGAAATATAGTTAATGTTTTAGATTTATTTTGAGGCATAGTTAGGTTTTAGATTTATTTTGAAGTATAGTTAGGTCTTGGTGCTTAGTTTATCCTGTGAAAAGGACTATAAAATGGGTTCAGCCTTCTCCCAGGATAAACTGAACACCGAGCTTGAAGAACTTCTACATAAAATGGGGAACGCTGTTGGTCAGAACAGGCTGACCAGAGAGTTAAGCAATTCAAGCAAGGTAGATTCAAAATAAAAGAAAAAAAGAAAAAAAAGAGTAAGAAAGAAAAAGAAAAAAAATGAAAGAAAGACACGTGTTCTGTAACTTAATTTAACAAAAATAATCTGATGTAGAGTGGTCCACTGTTGAATCAACCTAAAGCATGAGATGAACCTAAGTACTTGTTCTATAAAATGTCTCTAGGTTAAAGTATGTCTAAGAAGAGGTTGGAAATCGCAAAGGGTTTAATAGTTGTATGTCTCTGTTCTGATGTGTTTGGTGTTTGTGCATATGTTTAGTCATTATTGTTGGTGTTCTATTATTTTTGTCCGGACAAAAACTAGATTTTGTTTTAACATTCTTTCTCCAGTTCTGTCTTTGTCTTGAATTGTTAAGTTGTTCTTGTTCAGAATTGGGTGCGTGTGTGAATGACTGACAAGATGGGATGGACGATGACCTACCCCCTTTTTTCTCCTGGTAAAAATAATTTTAGAGAGGTCTAACAATTTAACAAGACCTGGCCAGACCAGACTCCCCACCTCCACTGGGAAAATTTCATATGATGTTTTCTTACTGTTTGATCCTCAGCTTACAGTGTTGTCCTGGTATTGATCAAGTCTAACAAGTTAAACTCATTTAGACCTCTAAATTCTTCAGAGTTCTAAACCAATTCTCATGACTTTGAGAGTTCTAGTAGGATCCCTGGAGCTCTCAAAGATTGAGACAAAAATTTGAGTAGTGTAATTGTCATTCAAAATAATTTGGATTATCAGATGTTTCCTAATTATGAAACTGGCCCTGATTGTGAATTATTTATATTCTTATTTACAAAGAAGTATGAGATTTTGGCTTACAGGAAAACAACAAATTCATTTAAATTGCATAGTGAAATTGGTTATGATGTGTATGATTTCTGAATTCTGCTTTTAAGACCATGGAGTTGGAGTCTGATTCCTTGTGAGAAACAACAGTGTTTTAACATCTCTTTTAAAGTTATTTTCACCTTATTGTTAACTAACTTCAGTAAATTCCTAGGTAATCTCCCAAGACAATAGCCAAATTGAAGTTTTTTTCAGCTCTCTTGACTTCAAGAAAACAAAAAGCTAAGGAAGAGCTTCTGGCCCTCCAGTCACAAAACAAGGGAGGGGCATGCATGGAGTCTGCCCTTCCAAGAATTTGAGACCTTGTTCTTGTCCCTGTTATAATGATTCTTATCTGCCTTCATTTGAATGGGGGTAAATCGCCAATTCAGAAGAAGGTTGTTTGAAAAAAACTTCTCTTTCCCAACTTTGAGGCCGGTTTGTGTTAAAATGTGTTTCCATGAATTGGGAGAAATGGTTGAAAATTGCTTAAGGCCATTGTATTTAAAATTTTGAAAGGTGTTAAAAAATTGAAGCATTGAACTTTAGATAGTCTCTGTTTAATTGGAAACTTTATCAAATGTCTATCCAGGTTCAGTAAGCTCTATTCTTGTTCCAACCTTTGAATTGGGTAAAATTCTTAAAAAGTTATAAGAGCTGTGTTTTCAAGGGTATTTGTTATGTATTTACTTTGAAATATTTGGGTGATCATTTACATGTGATAAAAATTTTTGATATGTCGCTGTTCAAATCAGTTTGGGTATTTTAACGCTTCTTGGCATATTTAATAGACTTAACTCTTCTGGTTTTGGGATTTCTAGATGGGCCCCTAGCAGCCTCAAAGTCAGAAGAATGTTTCAAAGTTGTATCTTTCAGTTGGTAAAGTTAATTGTAGGAAAGACAACTGATTCGATCTGTTTAAAAAAAATTGGGGGGCATTGCTAAAATGTAATAGTAAACTTAGGTATGGTTTATGCAGATTATTAAAAGCAGAATGTAATTCTAAACAATTGGTAATTTTAACACACTTAAGAGAATTCTCAAGTAGCTGTTACAAAAGCAGTTTGTTTTATAATGTGTTATCTGATATACATGTATGTTTATGTGGCAAGCTATGTAGTCTATCTTAATTGGCTTACAGATGAGAATATTTATAAATGTCAATTGCTAACCTAAATCCTTTTGAAATAATGTATGGATACACAATTAAGCTCTTGGAGAGGCATGTCTGTCTCTGTTTTCTAAGGACCTACAAAGTCTGTTCAGCTGAATGGTTCCAAATGAATTCAAATGGACTTACTACTCAGGATTTCAACAAAGAGAAGTCTCAAGTGCCAGGATGTACATCAAACACCTGATGACTTCTGCCTTCCATCAGGAATCACTAGATGGACTGACCCCCAACTGCTGCTGGTACCCAACTGCAGCCCCCACTCAGCAGGAAGAAGCTAAGACCAGATGACTACGCCCCTTTTCCCTAAGAACTTTTGGGGTCCATTTCTGTTTAGAAATGTAAGAGCCAGATGGGATGATAGGTAGTTGGGGTCTCTGGTTCCTGCTAAAACTGTTTGTGGTATACATGTAACATTTTAGCTCTGTGAGATTCTTGATTGTTAGTATTTTCAACAATACTTGTACATTGTTAAGACCCGAGTTCCCCTCATGTCAAGGGAAGTTATTGTAAATGGCATTAGACTGGCAGCATGGATGTTTTAGGAATGGAGTGGAGTCTTAGCCATGGGGCTGATGGCTACAGCCATGATTGTAGTACTGTTTACCTTTCTCTGCCACCTATGCAGGCAACAAGCCCAAGAGCAGGTCATCATTTGACAAACTATGATGACTTTAGCTGTGGAAAATCCTAGAGCTCAATTCTAGTTGAGCATGATGTGTGATGGGCAGCCAGAGACGGGTAAGATCTGGCAGAGCTGATGACCAACCTAAGACAGGGATCCCACATGCCCCGGGTGGGGCTCCCCATGACGGGTAAGGCGTCAACTGACTGCTGGACAACCTAAGACGGGCGTCCATTAAAAAAAAACAAAAAAGGGGGACATGTAGGCCCCGGTCTCCCAAGGGTTAACTCCACAGCTTAACTTCTTTATCAAGGTGTAACAGAATGGGCAATCATGGCCTGATACATTTAGCCTGTGGCTTGACTGCAATCTCCTTCCTTCCTGCTTCCCCTTGTTGCATGTCCTTGGGGGAGCTTAGGTGTGGCTTAGCAATCTCCCTCCTTGTTTCCCCTTGTTGCATGTCCTTGGGGGAGCTTAGGTGTGGCTTAACCATTGGGAGGATCCTGGGAGGGTCCAAGCAGACTATAAAAGATGCAGCTTAACTTCAAATAAACGGCATTCGGCATTCTCCTCACACGAATGACCCACTGTGTATTGTGTGTTGTCTGTCTTGTCTGTCTCATAACCCTAGTCCCTCCGCTCGACTTGGAGCTCGGAGTACGACTTGGAGCTCGGAGTACGTGGCGACGCGGGCGTTGCCAACACTCCCTTAATGGGATATTGTTTAGTAAAGCTAGCTGGAATTCGAGGGAGTACTACTGGATCAATTTTTACTATACTTATTACAGCACAGATCCCCTTTAATTGTTTTAATGGTAGCCATTCCCCTACTATATCCTGCAATAAATCCATGCCTAAAACACAGCATTCAACATTCATTTTCATAATATCTGCCTGCAGGGGTTCCCTATTATATACATATATTACAATTGGAATTTTTTGGGCGGGTATGGGGGCTCCGGATATCCCCCTTACCCAATTTTCTGGCTTGATTTCCTTAACATATACTTCATTATTAACAATGGTTACCTGTGACCCTGTGTCGACCAAGAACCTCGCACGAAATTCCTTCCCTTCACACCTTCCTGCCAGGAGGATGTACGGTCTGTTCTCTCCGGTCTGCCTGGGGGGCAGTGAAATTGCCTCTCTACTGGACTGGTGAACCGGGGTTGTTGTCGCTGTATGTTGTGTTTCCAACCTTGCCCATTCGGAAACTGTCTGTTGGACAGTCCCTGCCTCTGAAATCCTATTCTCATCCCTTGGGAACCTTCTCCATTCCTTCCGCGTAAAAAACTGCGCGGTGGGGGAGGCCTCCTGGAAAGGGGTCCGGGCTGGCCACTTCCCGGGCCCCTTCCTTTGTTTTTTACCCGAATGTTTTGGAAAGGGGCTCTTACCTGAGATGCCTCTGTTACCTGAAAGCTCGGGAAAGGCTCATACATTTGTGTGGCAAATACTGCCCTAGGATTGTTACTTAAGTCCCGGTACTGTCTAAGGCAATCAGTCACTTCCTGTAAGTCATGCATGCCTGCAATGCTCCCTGCCAAAAACATCCTCATGGATTCTGGTGCTCCTCTTACTATGATATTCCTCATAGCTGGTGTTAATCGTATTGTCAGTGGGTGAAGCTCTGGGTTATCCTCATACATTTTGCACAGTAACCCTATCTTCCTTATCACCCGAATACCTTGTACTGGGTCACTCCACCTGGCTTGGGGTTCTATACTAGCCAAATCTAAATATGGGAAGGCCTGCACCCATGCTCGTGCAATCCATGCAAACAAGGATCTGGTCTCATCTTCATCTAATTCTATTACTGATCTTAAAGCTTCCTGTAAATTTGGATGTTCTACTGTTAAGTTAATCTGCTTCATTTCTTCTGCTGTCAGTTTTAAACCTGTGGCTCCCTTAGTCCATAGTGCATCTAAATAATCTACATCAGAATGCTGTTTCTGAGAGAAATCTCCACGAATCTGAGAGATCTCAGCCCTAGTTAACTCTCGGGTTTCCACCACCTTTTCCCCAGCCTCTGCGCGTCTGCGTTGGCTTACTGGGGTTGACAATTTGGTAATTGTCACTGGCATTGCCTTACTAGTTTCCTCCAACTGTTCCTCATACACCTTAGCTAGGAATGGGTTACCTGATTTTAACAATGCTTCCTTAACCAACCTTTTTCCTCGCTGTCTGTCTTCCTCTATGTCATTAATAACCTTGCATAAGATGCCGGGAACTTCCTTCTTTCCTGCTCTTGCTAGGATCGGCTCTACTATATCTGGGTTGCTCAGCTGGACCCCCACAGCTGTGCCCTTTGGATCATTAGGGAACTTTGCCTGAACTACACGTTCACAACTGCGCCATAATGCTTGGGGTCTAAGTTCCTTATTCTGATTTTCTTCATTTCTCTTCCGGAAATTCAGTTTCTTAATTCTCTCTATTATTTTTGGGCCCATATTGATAATCTAACTAACAATTGTACCTTAATTAATTTAAATTCCCACTGAACAAAATTACAACTGCCGGCAGTTTTAATTAAATCACCGATCCCTTCTTCAAATTTCACTTCCAAATATCTTTCTATTCTCCTTCTGACCCATCCCATTCGGGGCACTCACCAATCCAGGTGTTCGTCCTCCTCGATCCTCCAAGCTGGGGTTGGAGCTGGAATTGTGTCCTCCGAGGATCCTGCCGACTACGCCAACTGTCGCGAACACCGAGCCCGGTCACCAAAACAAATGCCAAGAGTCGAGAGTGGATGCTTTGCAATCAAGCATTCAAGCATTTATTCAGGCAAGCACACACCAAACAGGATGGGGGAAGCCACCGAGAGTGCCTCTTGACTTCAGTCTCATGGAAGTCTGCCTTTGGCTCGGCCTCGTGGAGCTGCAAGTTCAGTGGAAGCCCAGACCTTGCTCCGTCTCGTGGGCCTACTGGCTCTTGCTCGCCTCGTGGAGCCTGCAAGTTCGAGTGGAAGCCCAGGGGCTTTTGGCTCCAGTCTAGTGGGAGCCTGCTGGCTTCAGTAACTGGGACAAATGCATGGGTTTATATACAAATTCAGGGGCAAAACAGGCAGTTGTTTACAATATTTTGATTGGTTATTACATATTATCTATCAATAACACTTGCTTTTTCTTAATTCTAAAAAACATGCATATTCATTCTCAAAACATACCTATTCATTAATATACAATTATTTCTTCTTTTATCATTCCTACCATGACATGCTTACGTACATTGTGGCTTCTTGACAAAGGTGATAAGGGGAGGGCTTGTGCGCCTAGGAGTCTCTTGACAGGAGTGATAAGAGAGGAGGCCCCATTTCACCAGTAGTTTAGGAGGATGGAGTCACCTTTGTTAAAAGACTCTAACATACACACTATATCCATTATTAAGTCACAGCATAACTTACAAAGGAGATCTATTATTGCAGCTATTTCTGGATCATCAATTTCTGATAAAACTATAACAATATTGAGGATACAATTAAGATTATTAATAATACTCCAACCCATATTTCCCAAAGCTCCATTTTTATTTATGGTCATGTTTTGCTGGAGCAATGTAAATGTAAAGTACTTATAGTCAGACTGTTCCTATCATCCACTCACAAGGCACCGACAGTAAGCTTAAGGCCTCGCAGAAGTTTGTTGAAACTATCTGTGACGTATCCCCATGGTTTGCTCTCCTTGTAGCCACCTTTATCCTCTGGCACTTGGGAAATATTGCTTTGTCATCCCATCAAGCGGGGGTGCCTCCCTTCCTTCAAAAATTATCTGTAAGAAGGGGGAGGGAGCTGCAAACCAGAGTAAGTAGACAGAAGGAACTCCAAACCAGGGTAACGAAGAAGGAGCTACAAGCCAGGAATAGTAGACAGAAGGAACATCGAACCAGAATAAGTAGACAGAAGGAATTCCAAACCAGGGCAAATAAGGAAAAGAAACCGCAGAACAGACAAAGTCTAGAGCAATTGTGCGAAGTAGATTCAGAGTCCTCTTCTGAGGATGAGGAAGGGGTAGAGGATGGAAGCGAGTCTTCCGAGGATCCCCCGCCCATTGGAAGTTTGGCTGAATGCTTTTGCTGTCTGCTTTTTGATTCATCCAGACCTCTAATACCTGAATCTTAACTTTTCTGTTGCCTGGTTGTCCACCTGTTAAATATTTTTATAATATGATCAGGAAAAAAGGTAAAGTCAAGAAAAAAGATTTTACAGAACTTGTCCTGTAGGCTTGCAAATTGTACTTTGGTAGGTCTTTTGTTGTGATAAATGTTTGGCAAGCTAGCTTCATCTGCATATCCATGGCCCATGGCAACTTTTGGGGTTTTAGAATTCTAAGAAATACAAGTAATACAAGGCAAATCTCTTGTTTCATTTGTGATATTTTCAAAAATGTGAAATTTTATCGCTAATAATTTTTTAGAAGTAAACTCTAACGCAGTACTAAATTATTTCAAGGTATAAGTTAGATTAATGTGGTATTGTATACAAAGCATTTTTATAGTTTTAAATAAGTCTTGTGTTTTTGGCTGGTTATCAAATTTCTCACTACTTTAAATTGGTAAAGGTTTTGTATTTGTTTTAAAGGTATTTGAGTGATGATTCATGTCAATAATGGAGTCTAATCAATAATGCGTTATACTAACAACAACAAAAACCTTCTTTTAGATATTTTTAGCCATCCTTAAAGAGGCATCCAAGAATTCAAGTTTCCAATTCTAGGGTTTCCCTTGGTATTCGTATAAAGCCTCAAGAATGCCAAGAAATTTATCTCCCGTTTTGTGGAGACAGTTGATCAGGCTGATTGGATTAAGATTATTGCTAAATGGAGTAAAATTTTGTCATGTCAAAATGTTGTACACATCTATGGAGTTGTGAAAGTTTAAATCCTAGTTTACACACTTTTAATGATTTAGCTCTGCAGTTGTATCTGGTTATTCACTATGTATTCTTAGCATAGCTATTTTACTGAAAAGACTAAAATTTACATTCTTATTATGATAAAAGAATTTCATAATAGTGACTTTTCTTTCTCAAAGTCGTGACTCAAAGCTATTTACTTGATGGTTTCTCAGCTACTGGTTTCTGGTGAACACTACTACTACTAAGTTTAATTGAGAAAAAATTTTTTAAGTCTCCAAAAGTGTGTGTGTGTGTGCGCGCACACATGTGTGTCTTAAGGTTTGTCTTCTGTATAAGTTGTCTAGAATTGTAATAATGTGTTACTGTCTCCTTATTAGTCAGAAAATGTTCTAGCTTTTTGTAAATTAAGTTTAAAAACTTCCTGTAGGAAACATTTTAAAAAGCAGGTAAATTTACACATCTGTCTCATCAGCTATCTGGATCCTTAGCTGCAAACCCAGGACGCATAATTTACATATCAATATCAAAAGCAGGTTGCCTTGAGCTCTGAATTCTGCAGACACTCCCAGAGCTTTCTGATAGGACTATGAAAGTATCTAAATGATTTTTAAAACTTTGCTACAAACTCATTTACTTTGACTAAGATTACTAGTTAACACAGATTTCTTTAATTTATATAATTCAAATTGCTAATAGTCTGTTTTCAAAAAATATTATGTCATTGATATAAAGCTATTATTTGACAGTTTTCACTCTATACTGTCCCCATAAGAGTAAACAACCTGGTATTTCAAACCTAAGGCCCCCTTTCTTAATATCCTTAAGAACAAGGTATTATAGAACGTGCCAACAGTACTATCAAGGATTATCTTACTAAAACTAAAAAGGGGGAGTATAGCACTCCCCGAGATCATTTGAACCTTGTATTATTTATCTTAAATTTTCTAACATTGGATGCTGAAGGACGGTCTGCTGCAGATCGTCATTGGAATCCATCCCATAAGGAGAAAAGGGTTATGTGATGTGGAAGGATCCCTTGACTGGTCAGTGGCAAGGCCCAGATCCCGTCCTCATATGGGGGCGAGGTTCAGTTTGTGTTTTCCCAGAAAACGAAAATGGTCCAAGGTGGATTCCTGAGAGGCTTGTCCAGCAAGCTCCTGCTGCTAAGTCTTGTGAAAGCTCGGGTACTAGCCAAGATGATGGCATTTGAATCGGAAGATCGACAGGACAAGCAAGTATGTTAGGACTTTATATAAGTATATTAGTATTTGGTAAGCACCCCTCTCTTTATCTTTTCTTTGTCTTATTGAGAGAGGAGTTAGATTGGGTAGTAGGCAGTCAGGGTGTTCTGGGTACCCAAGTCATTTTTTCAAAAATAAAATCCCCCACCCTGTCTTAAGGATGCTATTAGCATATCAATTCCCCACCTGAAGTATCGGCCACTACTTCTGGCCATTGTGGGAGGGCCTCAGGCTGATCTCTTTATCATTTGAAAGGAGGGCAGGAAGAAGTAATACACATCTGCCCTAGGCCTGGTATGTCCTATGTCTGGCACCTTTGTGGCCTTTTGTCACAAGGCAAAGTGCCATGGAAAGCAGGAATTTTCTTTGTTTATGGATTTCATGCTAGTTTTTCCTTTAACCAGACTTCAGACTATCTGGTGTACGACCCCAGTTGTTAGGGGTCTGGCCCAACCTTTATAATAGCTCAATTTCTGCCTGTGCTTTTTCTTATTATTCCCCTGTTATTACCACGGGGAAATTACCCACCTTTTCTATGTGGCAGCTTTGTGGGGTATGGACATGCACTGGCATGCACCCCGTTTTTCCTTCTTTAGGAATGCAATTATTCCTATGGAATTTATCAGTTCCATCACTCCTCTGGACTTGAGGACTCGCTCACGTGGATGTACCTCAACTCCTTGAGTTTTGAACTTGTGTCTGTGTCGCGAACACCGAGCCCGGTCACCAGAACAAATGCCAAGAGTCGAGAGTGGATGCTTTGCAATCAAGCATTCAAGCATTTATTCAGGCAAGCACACACCAAACAGGATGGGGGAAGCCACCGAGAGTGCCTCTTGACTTCAGTCTCATGGAAGTCTGCTGGGCCTTTGGCTCTGGCCTCGTGGGAGCCTGCAAGTTCGAGTGGAAGCCCAAGACCTTGGCTCCAGTCTCGTGGGAGCCTACTGGCTTCTCTGGCTCTGGCCTCGTGGGAGCCTGCAAGTTCGAGTGGAAGCCCAGGGGCTTTTGGCTCCAGTCTAGTGGGAGCCTGCTGGCTTCAGTAACTGGGACAAATGCATGGGTTTATATACAAATTCAGGGGCAAAACAGGCAGTTGTTTACAATATTTTGATTGGTTATTACATATTATCTATCAATAACACTTGCTTTCTCTCAATTCTAAGAAAACATGCATATTCATTCTCAAAACATACCTATTCATTAATATACAATTATTTCTTCTTTATCATTCCTACCATGACATGCTTACGTACATTGTGGTTTCTTGACAAAGGTGATAAGGGGAGGGCTTGTGCGCCTAGGAGTCTCTTGACAGGAGTGATAAGAGAGGAGGCCCCATTTCACCAGTAGTTTAGGAGGATGGAGTCACCTTTGTTAAAAGACTCTAACATACACACTATATCCATTATTAAGTCACAGCATAACTTACAAAGGAGATCTATTATTGCAGCTATTTCTGGATCATCAATTTCTGATAAAACTATAACAATATTGAGGATACAATTAAGATTATTAATAGTACTCCATGGTAACCAAACATCAGACCAGGTTCACCATACCCCTGCTGACTCTTGCGCTGGCTGCAGTTCCTTGTAGATAAGCTGCTGTCAAAGGGACTGCATCACTGAATGTCCATCACTCATCATCCCTAGCCATCTCCTCCACTTCTTCTACCCTGTGGTCCAGTGTGCATCTGTATTGTAAGTGGCATAACAGCATGAAATTATCCATGAAAGGCTCTCATGGCTATTTGGAAGCTGTGGGCAGCAGAGGCAGGGGGTCCCCTGTGGGCAACTGGGGACACGCCAGTACATCTGGAGGAAGAAAACACAGACACACACACACAAATGATAGCCTGCCTATGAGCCAGAGCAGACAGCAGCTCTGCTATACCCTGTATCCTAGCCTGCCCAATGGCCTTGGTGCCCATGGGGATCCAGAGCAGTGCCAGCAGGTGAGCCTGTGGCTGGTCTACAACCATCATTGTGCATGTCAGTCTGTGTGATGGTGGTGCTGGATCCCAAGAACAACATGTGATCACCTGTGAAGCGTTATAAGGCATGGACGACATCTACTCTCATGTTTGGTTTGAACCTTTGGAACTGATTTTCTATATAAATATTTAAAATTATAATTTGTGCAATAACTTAGATTTCTAAATTTATTTATTTATTTTAATTTTTATTGGAAAGGTGGATATACAGAGAGGAAATACAGAAAGGAAGATCTTCCATCCAATGATTCACTCCCCAGGTGGCCGCTACGGCTGGAGCTGAGCCAATCCAAAGCCAGGAGCCTCTTCCGGGTCTTCCACAAGGGTGCAGGGTCCCGAAGCTTTGGGTCATGCTCGATTGCTTTCCCAGGCCACAGGCAGGGAGCTGGATGGGAAGCAGGGCTGCCAGGATTAAACCCGGCACCCATATTGGATCCCGGGCGTGCAAGGCGAGGACCTTAACCACTCACGCAGGGCCCAGATTTTTAAATTTAATTTTATATTCTCATGTTACATTTAAGAAAGTGGTCTTTTTCTTCAAAAAAAAAAAATCAAGCTCAGATCCTTTGCCAAGTTGCATTTTCTTAGATGGGTTCATTGTGTCAGCTGTAGTCAAAACGGGCATTGTCAGAGGTTCTTGGAGGCTTCAGTTTCACGATTTTACTTTTGGTCAGACATGAAGCTAACTGCCTGGAGGCTTCTGGGGGCTTCAGCCCCAGAGCTTGGGACAGGGTGTCCAGCTCTCATCCTGTTCTGACTGCAGTTCTAGCATTTTAATTTTATTCTTTCAACCTTGAGAGAAAATCCAGCATTGAAAGTACCAGAAGTATAATTTTCTTTTTTTTTTTAAGATTTTACTTTTATTATTTTTTTTTATTAGAAAGGCAGATATACAGAGAGGAGAGACAGAGAGGAAGATCTTCCGTCCGATGATTCACTCCCCAAGTTAGCGCAACAGCCGATACTATGCCAATCTGAAGCCAGGAGACTCTTTTGGGTCTCCCACGCAGGTGCAGGGTCCGAAAGGTTTGGGCCGTCCTCGACTACTTTCCCAAGTCACAGGCAGGGAGCTGGAAGGAAAGCAGGGCTGCTGGGATAGAACCAGCGCCCATACGGGATCCCGGGCGTGCAAGGCAAGGACCTTAACCACTTGTGCCACCGCGCCGGGCCCTAATTTTCTTTTTTTAAAAAAAATTTCAAAAAAATTTTTATTGAAAAGTCAGATATAGCAATCCAGTCAACCATAACCCCAAGAGGAACAATGGTCATTATCCTGAAGTCCATCCATTAAGCTGAAGACCTGTATCTCAGCTTCCCCAACAATGTTATCCTAAGAGACATGCAACAAATAACCTGGGCACACTTAAAATCTGCAGACATTCACCTTTCCCTGGCTTCTCTGTCCACATTTCATTATTGTCAGGTCTCATCTCTCCTGGAACTCGGGAAAGTACACACATGAGAAATACAAAGCATTTTAGCATTAACATCTTCACTGTCCTGCCCGAGCAGTGAACAGAGGGTGATGACTACAGGCATACAGGGTCCATGCTTAGGTGCTACCTGTCCTCAGAGACCATCTGTGGGAAGCCAGGGAGCAAGCAGGTACTGGGGAGTGCCAGGGTGATGAGACACACAAACAAGAGAGTGAGCCCCTCCCTATCATTAGCCTTTACAGGGGATTGTGAGGGGCGTGGTTATACAGCCATGCAATACTGCTCCCTCTCAGGTTCCGGGTGGTAACTGACCATCACAGCTGGGCAGAAGGGACCACCTAGGTGGTGATGGGGGAGTGGCTTCCAAGCTGACCACTTGATGACTAGGGATCTTTCAAGTCTCCTCTAATTGGTTGGCTCTGACTAGGGTGTCTGGTGGCCCACTTTGGGTAATCTGCTGCCTCAAGTCTAGGGACTGAAACTTAGGCCTAGCCTGTCTTGAGGCCTGCTCAAGGCCTGTCATGACTTTACCTTGGTTCTCCTGACAGCAAGCGAAGCTCTCATTGCAGCAGCCAGAATTAGTGGTCAGCTTAGCCATTGATCAGTCAGCATCACTTTAACATCACTTATCCTATATTCTAATTACCATTACTTATCCCCACCCCTCTCCCCGCCATCTCTCCGCCCCTCTCTCCACCCCTCTCCTGCTTCTCCCTGGTTCTCTCCGCCTCTCCTTGACTCTCCCCTCCTGTCTCCCTGTTACCCCACCCCTCTCCACCCCTCTCCCTGCCTCTCCCAGGCTCTCCCCACCAACTCTCCGTCATCTCCCCACCCCTCTCCCCGCCATCTCTCTGCCCCTTTCTCCACCCCTCTCCCGCCTCTCCCTGGTTCTCTCTGCCTCTCCTGGGCTCTCCCCCTGTCTCCCCGTTACCCCACCCCTCTCCTAGCCTCTCTCCCGCCTCCCCCCCCCCCACCGGCCTAGCATTATCCCTTCCTGCCTCCTTCCCAGGCCTGCCCTTCCCGCCCAGGTGCACAGCTGCTTGTCGGGTCTGCCCTTTCTTGCTGTGCATTTCCCACAGCAAAGCGAGAGGAAATCCACCAGCCTGTGGTCGCTGGCCTGTCCGCACTGTCTGTTCTCACAGTGACGCTGAGAGGCCCTGGCAGCACTCGGGGCCTCGCGTCTCCCAGCTGCCTTGGCCCCACAGTGTCTTCCCTGGGGCTCTGGGGCCTCGCGTCTCCCAGGCCACAACACTGGGGGCCTTGTGTCTCTCAGCTGCCTAGGAGCTGCAGCATCTTCCCTGGGGCTCTGGGTGTTAGTTATTTAAAAGAATGTAAGAGTTCTAGTTTTAGGTTATACGATATTAAGAGACTTTACGCGCAGCTAATTCTCGCAACCTGGTTCTTTACCGTGAGCTGAAAACACCAGACGCAACGACATATCTTAGGAAGTTTATTCCAGCGAGGCAGGAATAGGGGAAGGGGAAGGAGGGGGAAGGGAGGTAAGAAGGAGGAGAGGGAGAGCAGGGGAGAGGAACCAAGGAGAGAGCAAGAGCAAGAGAGAGAGCAAGAGAGAGCAAGAGAGAGAGAACCGAGTGGGGCAGCAACAGGGGAAGGGGAGGGAAGGGAGGAAGAGCAGGGGAGAGGAACCAAGGAGAGGAAGAGAGAGAGCAAAAAGGGGCAAACCGCACCTGGGGGCCTTTTTGTCTGCCAGGTGTGGGGGGCGGGGATTGGGAGGGATTGAGGTCAAGGCCCCAGGGGATTGGTGCCTGCAGGTGAATGCCTGGGGATGATTGGCGAGTGGGCGGGTTTGGGGAAGGGGCTGGGAGATTGGGGGTGGGATTCTCAGGTGGAATGCCAGGTTACATCTGATTGGTGGATGGCTGGACTGGCGCGAATTCCGTGAGCAGTGAGGAAGAAGAAATGGCGCAGGGTACAGGGTGGGATATTGGAATAAATCCTTACACTGGGGCCTCGGGTCTCCCAGGCCACAACACTGGGGGCCTTGTGTCTCTCAGCTTCCTAGTAGCTGCAGCGTCTTCCCTGGGGCTCTGGGCGCAGGGCGTCTCCCAGGCCGCCTCCGCGCTGCAGCGTCTTCCCTGGGGCTCTGGGCGCAGGGCTGTATCCAGGACCTGCAGTACCTTATGTGGTGCGAGGTCGCAGGAGCTCTGTATTTGCAAATCTTTATTTCAATCATCCAGTCGGCATTTGGCATTTCCCACAAAAAAAGTCAAACAACCTAACGGGAAAGGGCCGGTACACAGGAGAAAGAGTCTGCTGCAGTTTCAGTGAACTGTAACTGTAACTGTAAAGTTGTCACGCTTCCCGGAGTTCAGAGTTCGGGAACAGAGAGGGCAGGAGAGCAGTCAGCAGACAGACTTCTCTGAGCCGACAGCGCCCCCTTCTGTGGGGAGGCTCAAGCTGCAGACGGAGAGGCCGCCTCCGCGCTGAGGCAAGTCTCACTTCCCCTCCCGCCCTCACGCCCGTGTGATTCTGATTGGCTGGGCGTCCTCTTACGGTCTGTGCGAACGGTCCAATCACGCGCGCCCAGGAAGCCCTGCCGAAGCGTACTGGGTGTTGTTTCCTGATGCCGCCAAACTTGATTTCCTGGTTCTGCTGCGGGAGAAACCAGGGCAGCGCAGCTGCTGTTGCCCCCGACCTTCTCTGCCCATGAGAGGCCCCGGACAAGGAGAAGCCCGGGACAGTGCAGCCCCTGCCGCCATCACCGTGACCGTCCTCTGCTCGTGAGAGGCTCCAGGCTCTGCAGCCCCTGCCGCCATCACCGTGACCGTCCTCTGCTCGTGAGAGGCTCCAGGCTCTGCAGCTCCTGCCGCCGTGACCGTCCTCCAGCGCAGGAGCCCCCGGAAGGACGCCCAACTCCTTAGACGCTGGGAAGTGGTGAGTGTGTGAGAGCGTCTCAGACTCCCAGGGCGGGAGGGGGACCAGTAGCGAGACCTTGGTGGCCTCACTGTGCAGTATTGACCTTGAACCTGAAAAGGAAAATTTAGGATAGAGGAATTCAATTTGCTTTTTTTGCCTTCTGTATCTTGCTTGCTGAGAATAGCTGAAAGGACTTCTCTTGGTAAATGATTAAGTTCAGTTGGGATTCAGGATACAAAGTACAACAGTGGCCCTGAGATAGGCATCTCAGGAGGAAACAAGATTAAAATAGTGAGGAGCTGAAAAGTCCCTGACTTCTTGAAGGAGGCTCCAAAGGTCTGAGAAAAGCAAACACAAGGAAAATTGTGACAAGGAACTGGAAGGAACAGCAGTCTTATGATGTAATGGTCAGAAAAAAGCCCCCAGTTTTATGATTTTAAAATGCTGTGTAAGTGATTTTGGCCTATAAGAAGAATGCTGTGTAATGGTGTGCCTACCCTCCTGTGTGAGGAACTGGCCCCAGCGCGCTTGTACCCGAATAAAGCCTCATGCTTTTGCATCAAGCCTTGCCTTCTCTGATCATTGGGGAGACTCACTTTCTCGATAGATGGTAAGGTTGTCCTCACTTCGGGGTGCCTTACAAACCTTCAGGACTCACTTTTTTCCAAACCATGTGGAGGGGAGGGGAGAGCGTCCAGAGACAGTTCGAACTTCATGTTGGGCCGGGTTTTCTTTTTTAAAAAATTGGTCCTAATTTTGTTGAGAAACAGCGTCTGGAGCCCACAGCTAAGGCCTCAGTGTAGCTCCTCCTAAGGGTCTCACAGTCACCTTGTTCTGATGTCAGACCAGCACAGACTCTGGCAGCTTAGTTCACAGCTTTGCTCCAAGGTTGAGGTGCAGCATCGGGTGATGGCCTTCTGGTTGGCAGAAGCCAGGGGTGGCACAGAGACCTTGCAGACAAATAAGGGGGTGCAGCAGAGACTACCCCAAAGGGGCTTCTATAGAAGAACCGAGGAATAAACCATTAAGGTACACGTTGTCTGGATCGATTTATCCTGATGACTTTTGATATGGTGTCACCTGTCCCCACTACTTAAGTTCTCATAATAGGGAATAAATGTCCCATGAGTTTTAGATGGGGATAAGTCAGTTTCTCCAGAGAGCATTGAGGCAGGGAATAAATCCCTAAATGTCCAGAACTGCTCATAATGCCAAAAGCTGACTTCTTCCCTGAAAACTCACAACACACTCCACTGTTTCCCCCAAGACACAATTCATTCAACTTTAGTAATTTATCTTTGTTTTTCCCCCACAAAATAACCATTAGCTATTGTCCTGTCCAGCAGGACAGTCAACGGAGGTCACAGGCAACGTAGGAGAGAATGGAGAGTCACAAGAAACAGACAGCAAGACAGTATGTCTGATCAAGCTGACCAAATTTTATTTTTCACACACAAGCCTTTATACTCTGCAAAACAGGACCTCTGGGTGAGGGGAAAGAGGAAGTAGGGTCCGGGGTATGGTTTCACAGCTTTTTCTGGGTCGCTATTTCTAAAAGCCCCTTATGCTCGCAAGAGGATGCTGGCAGGTAGGGCATAAGCCAATATCCTGTTATGAGCACCAAGGGTGGTCAGAGCAGGGCAGGTTGCTAGGTGATCTGGAAATCGCAGGGTGTCTTAAGACTTGGTTCCTCTTGCACTTTGCTAGCTGATATCTTTCCACTGACCTAGATCTATATTCAAAATGGCTTCAGTCTGGCTATAGTATATGGCTTCCAACAAGCTCTGTAAAAGGACTGTTTTCTGTGAACACTAGGCATAAGACAAAAGCAGTGGTTGCCCACCTGACACACACAGTAAGCTATCATTGCCCTGTCTGAGTGAGTGTCACAGTGGTTAAGATGACATTTGGGGCTCATGTGGCTTTATCAGAATGTATAGGTTCCAGTTCTGTTCAAATGCAGTGTGAAGTTAATGCACATAGTTGCTTGGGTTTTGAAAATTCTGATTTATTTTCAGTCTTGTTGCTTCAGCCTTGTCCCAGCGTTGCCTGTTGCATGTGTGAGGAATGTGAGACATTGGGTGAAAAAGTCTGCCTGTACCTCTGTGCACACTAACTAACATTAGACTAAGCGTAAACGTCTTAGTACATCTCCCTTTTACCTAACTGAAGTGCAGCCACTTTATCAGAATGTCGTCACTTTGTGATTCCCCTTGGGAAATTGCCTGTTTCATGATATACCCTTCTCTTTTTGTTTTGCTGAGTTTGAAAAACCTTTGTAACAAACAGGACCAGTTTATCTTGGCTCACTCATTCCTCCTGAAAGACAGCAGTAGAATGGTAGAATGCTGCCCTAAAGCTGGAGGGCATCCATTGTGTTCCCTCTGTTTTGTATGGTTAGCCCCCTGCAGCGATAATACTTTCTTTCCATTCCTTGTTGACATATTGGTATCAACTAACTAGAAGCTGATTACTTAAGGAACAGTGCAGAAATAATTGATGCACTCTGGGTTCACTTAGCCATGCCTAGGGAGTGAAACCTTTGCAAAGACCCAGGTAAATCCTAGGACAATGTGTTTGGGATACACAGCAGTTTCATTTTTTTTTTAAAGACTATTATTTCCACATTGTTTCCTTCATGTATGTGAGGTAAAGGGGTATATTGAGGGAGAAGCCCCACCCAGTTTCCCACCCACCCCAAGTCCCGCATGTGGGGCATGCTCTGAGATATTCGCTCAAGTGGTTTCAATAGCTCACCAGTTATGAATCACTGCCAATCTCACCCCTCCAAACATGATGAGGTCGTTGAAACATCCACTGATTGACATTGTCCATTATAGCGTCTCTATTTGCCCGGTATTTCTTTGCCAACCTATAGCTGAGGTGGTTGATTAACTTGTTTCATCTTCTGTCCCTTCATGGTTAGGGTTCTGAGTCCGGCATTTCAATTGGGGAGATTGCCAAAGAAACTTTGTTTGAGGTGTTCCCAGGCCAGATTCTTGTATGCACCAGCAAGTACAAGGCCCCGCACAGTCCAACACCCCGGTCAGCTGGTAGCTGCAATTGCTGGATTGGTTCTGTTTTCAGCCCCGCCTTCCACTGGAACCAATTGGTGTTGCAGTCCAGACTGGTTCTGCACAGCGCATACTCGGCCCTCACATAAACCAGTGGGAGCTGCAGCCTGGTGAGAGCGACCCACAATAACCCCCATCAGGCCCACCCCCTACCCTGGTTTGCCAGTCTGTGTAGCAGACTAGTTCAGTCTGTCCCACATTCCCCTTGACTTTCGTACATGGCAAATGGCATTGAAGCTGAGATCCATCTAACCAGCTCAACAATCAAGTCCTCACGTCTGTTGTTGAGTGCCTCTCTGTCTAGCCACCCCAGCCCCTGTCCTGGTATTTGTGCCCTCCCGTGGGAGTGGTAACCCAAGAGGGGGAACCCACTATTTACCTCCCAGGTCTCTCACTCCCGGATTGTGCACTTTCCAGTTGGTTCTGCAGTTTAACTTGACAGAATTAGCCCCCAGTGCCAGTTTCTGCCAGCTGATGCTATGGCTATGCCCAAACAGCCCTCTCCCATTCTAATTGTAGGTTGCACCCATAGGAACAATCAACCCATCCTGGCTTTTCCCTGATCTAGTCCACATGAGGAATACAGGTGTTGTAGCCCTGCTAAGTCTGATCTGCCCCCATCCCAGTTCATGCTCTCCAGTGGGAGTAGCGGTCCAGCAGGAGAACCACCCCTTACTCCCCTGCTGGCTCTGTCCCCTCCCTTCATGGTTCTCACATGTGCTGGATGGGCACTGCAGTCACATCCGGTACAGACAACCTCATCCTGGCATTCTGTAATGTGGACTGGTTTTTATCACAACCAAACCTGGCACAACCCTCACTCTGTTCTGGTGCTGGGATTTGCCAGTGGATGACATTAAGTGATTCAGCCTGGTCTGCCCCCGACCTATGCCAAATGTATATCAGTGAGTATCTTTTTCTGGCCTGGTCTGGGTTGCTCCCTATTATGGTTCTTGCCCTCACCTGCAGGGACTGTGTCCTGCCAGAGCAGTTGCCCAGGCTCCTCCATCAGAACCTCTCCCAGTGCCAGATTTCGCACATACCAGGGGGTCCATGAGCCAGTCCTACTCAGTCCACCTCCTGTCCTAGCAGCAACAGTGGCTTTTCCTGACTAGCCTTCGACCCAAGCTGGTTCTTGTTGTTGAATGTTTCAGCCCAGCCACGGCTCATCCATTCCCACATAAGGCTCACACATGGTTCAGTAGGGGTTGCGACATAGCCTTGTCCATCCCACGTCTATCCTGGTCCTTCAGGAACACCAGACAGTGCTGGGGTCTGGCCCAGCCTGGTGCGTCCATTCCCACACTTGTGCCATGGGAGATTTCAACTGTTACCTGATCAGAGCGCAGCCCCCATTCCAGCCCATGCGCTCGTTGGAGGTAGCCTTAATTCAGTTAGTGTGTCCCCTTAGCTCCCCCACTGGGCCTATTCCCAACCATGGATCACGTGCATACCAGTGGTTGCTCTGACTCAGTCCCTCACTTGTACCAGCCTCTGCCTTGGACACTGTGGCTTAGGTCCCTGACTTACGCAGACCAGTAAGTTTAAGAGCCTGGCTCGGCAAGACCTGTGCTCCATCCTGGTTTCCAGTTTCGCTAGTGGGCTAAGGCTTGCTCAGTCCTGTGCAGTACACCCCATTCCATTACGAACCCATGCATTAGCCAGCCATTGGAGTTCCCTTGCCCAGCATGTCCGACCCCCAGGTCTGGACCACATGCTCACCAGCAGGGGTTATGTCCCGCCAGGGAAGTTTCCCAAGTTCCTCCACTTGATCCACTCCCGGACCCAGTTCTCATGCATGCCAATGGGTTTTAGGCCAGTGCCCAGTGCAGTCTGGCCTTCCATTTGGCGTTGTATGAGCTGGTGAATGTTGCAGCCCGGCCCACCCCACACCCTATTCAGGCAGTTGGTACCAACAAAGGATTTTTTTTGTTAAAGTGAAATTCTGGTGGCCTGGAGTACTTATACATTTGTGAATGTATTTGAGTGGTTTAATAAAAAGTATCTTTTATGCTCAATATCTGGTGCAAGGATCTGAAGACCATGCAGGTTTACTTAGACAAAAGAGTCACCATGATTCTTTGGAACTTGGACCTACCAGACCCTAGATAAGCTAAGGAGATAGCTCTGGCTGGGGTCCCTGATGAATTCTTAAAGGTGACAAAAACCAGAAAGAGCTAACACTTGCTATCCACTAATGTTATCCTGTACCTGTGTATAGAGGTTGAGCCTGGACTCCGTGGCCCCTAGTAACACTAGATGAAATAATTGACGTGTTTTGTAATTGGTGGTAAGTTGGTATTAACCAAACATAACACATCTGATAATAATAATAAAAAAAAAATCTCAGCAGTCACAACCATCACTTGGTTTTGGATGTGTAGTTGCAGCAGAGAGCTAAGTTGCTGGACACTCCAGGCTGTGAAGAGTTTCCAGGACCAGATTGTCACATTTCTGACTGCTTAGAATTTGATCATTCAGTGCAGTGAGCCCCCCTGGGCACTGTGTCCTCAGTGAGAGTGATTCCTAAAGCCTGGGAATTTGGGTAAGTCTCTGAGTGGAACTCCCTGTGAAGTGTAAGCAAGCTGTTTCCTAGAGCTCATGCTCTGTCATGTTCTTGTGCCTTGATTTACAGTTGGCTCACTTATGTAAGACTTATTGCCCTGATTTGATTGTTACATCTTCTTCCTCTTGTGTGGAAATTGAGTTTATCCAGTAGTAAGAAAAGACAATTCTTGACAACTTTATTTTCTGTCAAGTTTTCAGTAGGACTGTAAACAATGTAAACCTAATGCCTGGGTGAGGAAAAAAGCATTTGTGAGCTCAAGTCTTGGTCTTTTTCAGCTGGGTCTGCAGAGGTGACTTAGTCCTGGTTCGGTCTGATGTGTTTGATTGTCTAAAATTTATTTTTTCATTGATGTGGTGGCACAGCAAATCAAGCTGCTACCTGCCTGCGGGTGCCAGTTCAAGATCTGGCTGCTTCTTACAATTGTGCTCCTCACTAATAAATGTGGGAAAGTAGCCTAATGTGTCCCAAGTGCTTGAGTCCCTGCCACTTGTGGGACACCCAGAAGAAGCTCTAATTTCCTTGCTTTGGCAGGGGTCAGCAATTGATGTCATATATGGAGTGAACCAGCAGATGGAATATTTTTCCTCTGCATTTCAAATAAATAAATAAACCTTAAAACTACACATTTACTTATTTTTAAGTGAAAGTTGCAAATGAGACAAAGGTCATCCATCCAGTGCGTCACTTCCCCAGTGGCCAAAATGACCAGAGCTGGACCAAGCTGAATCCATGTGGATTACAGGGACCAGGCACTTGGATGATCTGCCACTGGTTTTCCCAGCTGATTAACAGAGGGCTGGGCTGGGAATGAAACAGCTGATTGCATATGGGATACTGGTGTTGTAATTGATAGCTTTACATATTATACCACAATGCTGGCCTTGGCTTTATGTTTTTATACTGATGACAATATTTTTCTTGCTTTTTATTTCTCATATGCTGATTCATAGCAACTGTTTCACATATGGGACAATAGTCTCACGTTACAAATCGTAGATAAGTTCTGATGCTGTATAAAGCATTGGTAAGGCAGAAGGATTGGAGTTTAACAGTTCCTTCATGTACATTTACTTATTTTGTGATTCTTTAGGAGTTGGTTTGACTTTTTCATCTAGTATTATCTGAATTCTCTGTGTGATAACTTTGCTAAAAAGTAGTTGCCACTAACATACTGTGAGCATGAACTTGTACTGATTACTGCAAGTTGGTGTGCACTTGACTTGTGTTTTATAAGATTTTCCTCTACATAATATGTTGCTCTGTTTAGGATCACTGGGGAGAAGCCTGTGGCCCATTAAAATTATGTGTGAAAAGCTGCACCAAACATCCATGCCAATTCTTGTCTTCAAATTTTTTGTATAGTTTATGTAGAGTCTGCAAATTTTATTGCCTATAATCTAAGCCCAATTTTAAATAACACTGTATTATTCCTTGAGAAGTTCAGGTATGCTGTGGTCCCAATTTTTTTATTCCTTTTAGTTATTGTAAGTTGAAACAATGTTGTTGGTAATATCACTTTGAACAGTGATGTATATATGAAGTGATATGTGGGGCCTGGCATGATAGCATAGGTTAAAGTCCTCACCTTGAATGTGTCGGGATCCCATATGGGTGCTGTTTCTAATCCCGGCAGCTCCACTTCCCATCCATCTCCCTGCCTGTAGCCTGGGAATGCAGTCGAGGATAGCCCAAAGCTTTGGGACCCTGTACCCACTTGAGAGACCGGGAGGGAGGAAGTTCCTGGCTCCTGGCTTTGGATTGGCTCAGCTCCAGCCATTGTGGCTGCATGGGGAGTGAATCATCGGAAAGATCTTCCTCTCTGTCTCTCCTGCTCTCTGAATATCCACCTTTCCAATAAAAATAAAGAAATCTTAAAAAAAAAATCTTAAAAAATGATATGTTAATAGAGAAAGTGAATATCTTTATCCTCATTTGGTGTCACTCGTTTTGAATGACCTGGCATCTAAAATCATGTTGAACTTTTTACCTGATTAATTTTTCTGTTATTTGTTTAAGAGAATGTAAGAGAAACTCAGAATTCCAATTCACTGGTTTCCTTCTTAAATGTCCACAACTGCCAAGTATGTCTCAGTGCTTAGGCTGGGAGCTGAGAACCCAATGCAGGTTTTTTGTGTGGGTAGCAGAAACCCAGGGCCCAAGGCCATCACTGCATCCCTAGGTCTGTTTTAGTAGGAAGCTGGAATCAAGATCAGAACTAGGAATGCAACCCAGGTACTCTAATGTAGCTAGAAGTTTCTTAACTGTTGAGCTAAACATTCATCTTGTGCTTTTTATCATTACTGTTGTTAGCTGAGATACATTAATTAAATTTTGAATACCACACCTGTAATTTGACAGCAATATAAAAATGAACAAAACAGAGTAAGACAGTATGGGTATGGTGGAGTAAATGCATCTCACTGCAGTGCAACTGATTCAACTCCTGGCTACTCCACCCCTTCAGTCCAGCTTCCTACTAATGCGTCTGAGAAGCAGCTGATATATGAGATACAAGAGGAATTGCAGGTCTTAGAGTCAGTCTGACACAGCCACAGCTGTTAAAGCCATTCAGAAATAAACCAGTGAATGAAACATCTGTTTTTCTGCCATTCTTCCTTTCAAGTAAATAGATACATTGTAACTAAAGAATGTAACTATCTTTCCTCCTAAGTTCAAGGTTAGTTTTCCAACAGTGACATTTACAAAATGCCAGGTCACACCATTGTAAATCAAGTATGGGGTGAGCAAGAGGTTCAATAGGAAAAGCAGCCCAGTCTTGATTAGAAGATTTTGTGACAGGTGTTGTGAGGTCGTATGTTACATTGCTGGAAGCAATGCCAGCAGTCCATGGTAGGACTGGTCATGGTCTTACATTCATTTTCTGATCCAGTTCCCTGCTAATGTGCTTGGAAGAGAGCAGGAAATGTCCCGATTCCTTGGACACCTGCACCCCTGTGGAGGATCTGAATGGAGTTCCAGGCCCGTGGTTTGGGCCTGCACCTTGCTGCCTATTGTGGCCACATGGGGAGTGAACAAATGGAGGGAAACTCTCGGTCTGTCTGGCTTTGATTCTTGCTCTAATGCTCACTTTTAAGCAAATAAATAAATTGTTTTTTATAAAGGACCTGGAGTGATAGTCTAGTGGCTAAAATCTTTGCCTTGCATGAGATATATAAATAAAGAAAAAGAAAAATAAGCAATAAAGAGTTGAAAAAGCACTAACCATATTTTATATTCTGTAGAAGGGAACTGTTAAATTTCTTTTAGATAGCCCATTGTTAGTGTGAAGGGGTGATTTCTAATTTTTGACAATTCTAGTAAATTTTGATCAATGTGTTTATGAATGCTATCATAAGGTACAGTGCAGTATTTGAATATACATAGAGCATAAGCTGAGTAAGCCGGGTAGCCAGGCTTGCCATTTATCTTTACTGTTATGGCATACCAGGCCCTTTATTCTACTTTCTTAAGTTTGTCATATTGTGAACTGTAATTGCCACACACTGTGATGGAACACTGGATCTTGTTCCTTCTGTCACATGTTCTTTTGCTACCAGTTTTATCTCCTTCCTATCCCCAGTGCTCATTCTTCTTAATGATAATATGCTAGATTTATTTCTACATTCAGCTTATTTCATTGTATAATATCCAGTTTCTATTTGTTTTAAGATTTACTTATTTTTATTGAAAAGTTGAATTTACAGAGAGAAGGAGAAAAAGATCTTTCATCTGCTACTTCAATCTCCAATTGGCTACAGCTGCCAGGCTGTGCTGATCCAAAGCCAGCAGCCAGGAGCCACGAACATCTTCTGTTTCTCCCAGGTGGGTGCAGGGTCCCAAGGCTGTGGGCTATCCTCAGCTGCTTTCTGAGCACACAAGCAAGTATCTTGATGAGAAGTGAGGCAGCTGGGACATGAGCCAATACTTGAATGGGATCCTGGTGCATGCAAGGTTAGGACTTCAGACCCTAGGGTACCACACTTAGCCCTATTATATCCAGGTGCATCTATTTTTCAGCAAATAATAATATTTTATTCTTTTTAATGGCTGAATGCCGTCTTGGCAGTCATTAGGCTTCACTACTAATACATTCAGGGACACAATATCTAAAAACAAAAAGGATTGAGTAACTTCATTTCTGTTTCTGTGCCTTTGATTTCCTTCCCTTGCCTACCTCCTTTGGGAAAATATTAAGTTGCATAACAGTGAAAGGTTGGCATTCTTATTTTGTTGCATATGTTAGAGCTTTTGACTTTTTGGCATTCAGTTGTATGATGGCTATAGGTTTGTCATCTGTAGATACTTTATTGAGGTATACCTCAATTGAGGTATATGGGGGTATATCTATAAATATTTGTAGATTTGCACAACTTACATATATGTATTACAAAATATTGAATTTTATTGAACGTTTTCTATAAGATTATTCCAATGATGCTTATCTTCCATCCTGCTTATGTGAAATATTTGGCTTGTTGATTTTCATTTATTGGCCCATTTTCTACATTCTGAAGTTAGATGCACCTTAAATATTATGTGTGAGTTTATTGGCGTGTTGGATTCATTTTATGTATGGTATGTTAATAATTTTACCTCTATTTTTATCGGGCATGCTTTATGATTTTTTTTTTTTTTAGCTATTCTAGGGTATGAAAAGTTATTTCAGAAGAAGCATTAAGAAGTAATTCCACTGTGTTTTTTAATTTTAAAATACAATCAGATGTAGGTTAAAATCTCCCAACAGCTGATTGAGTCTAGTTTTGGAATCTAGGTATTGTTGGTTGCAGAATAAATTTGGAACTGATGTTTTACTTTCGTATTTTTACATTAGTTCTAGCATCTTTGCTGTTAATTTGATAGAATTTAGTAGTGAAGACATCTGCTATTGACCTTTTGTTTGCAGTTTTTATTCATGATTCAAAGTTGTTACTTTTGATTTTGTCAGCCTTTTTTTTTAAAGGTTTATATATTTTTTTTAATTTATTTTTTTCTCTTTCATTTTATGTTTTGTGATACATTTTTTCAATTGACATTATAATCCAGAGTTCACTTCACAAGAGTTCAACAACTATAAAGTAAAAAAGATTATAGTACAATGAAAATATAGGCAAGGGCTACAACCAATAATCAAATGAAAAGATTATAAATTCTCTCATATTTGGAAAGTTACATAGTTTATGTACTTGCTAAAATGTTTTTTGATATTCTTTCTTTTATTGCATTTTATTTTATAACATCGTTTCATAGGCTCTGATGTTCCCCCATCCCCTCCCTGTGCCCTCCCCCCATGGTGAATTGCTCCACCTTATTGCAGTATTACAGTTCAAATCCAGTCTTGTTTCTTTCATTGCATAGAGTCCAGCATCTTATTGTCCAGCTCAATTCAACAGTTGCTTGGGGAGACTAACTCTGGTCTAAAGGCATAGCTGGCAGAATATCGTTCCGACCAATTAAAAGCCATAACATAACATCAATAACAGTTTCCAACATTATGGGGTTAATTGACATGGTTGGGAGTGACTGATAGGTTAGAAAATGCAAGTTCTTAACCACATCCTGTGACTACTTCATTAACATTTAAATTTTAGTTTGTATACATACAAGTGGCTTCTATCTACCTTAAACTGAAGATAGGATGCTATTCAGCTGTCTTGTGTCTATTTTCATTTTAGTATTTAGCAGATTATTGTGTTGAAGTATAATTTTTACTGAACTTGGCAGATTTTAGGACAGTCTAAACTGGCTTATAGCTTTAACAAAGCATATGTCACCAGTTGAGGCATAGAACACTGTTGGGAGGGGTGTGCAGAGAAATCCTCCATACCCTAGTTAGGAGTAATTTATTTTCATGTCCTACCTAGTTAGGTATGTGTGAGTCCCCACTGATAATTTCCTGTCTATTTCTAAGCTTTCATTGTTGTCCTCTGTCTATTCTAATTTTTGGTTGTTATTTGTTTTGCTTTGGTTGGGGGGGCTTTGGGGTGACCCTGATGGTCATTGCAAGAGAGGGTGGGGATCCAGAGTTAAGCTAAGTAAGGACCAGAGAAAGCTCCTCTCCCTAGTCCTGAAGGGAGTTCATTGTTCTTCTGTTTTGTTTTTTTGTTTGTTTGTTTGTTTTTTTTGAAAAGTAAGAGAGGAGGAGCGACAGAAAGATCATCTGTCCACTGAACCCCAATGGCCAGAGCTAAGCCCATCTGAAGCCAGGAGCCAGAATCTTCTTTTGGATCTCCGTGGATGCAGGGTCCCGAGCCTTTGGGCTGTCTTCAGCTGCCTTTCCAGGCCACAAGCAGGGAGCTGGATGGGAACTGGAACAGCTGGGATTTGAACTGGTGCCCATATGAGATCCCAATGCATTCAAGGTGCGGACTTTAGCCACTAGGCTACTGCACTGCCCCCTTGTCAGATTTTTAATGTCTGTGATTCAGTTTGGTAGGCTCCAGAATTTAACCATTTCTAACAGCTTGTTTGTTTATAATTACTGTTAGCAGTCCCTAGTGATCCATAGCATTTCTTTCAAATCTTGAAAAAAAAATGTATATTTTTATTGGAAAGGCAGATATACAGAGAGAAGGAGATACAGAAATATATTCCATCCACTGGTTCACTCCCCAAGTAGCCACAGTGGCTGGAGCTGAGCTGATCCAAAGCCAGGAGCCAGGATCTTCTTGGTCTTCCATGCAGTTTCAGGGTTCCAAGGCTTTGGTCATCCTATATGCTTTCTCAGCACACAAGCAGGGAGCTGGAAGAAAAGTGGAGCAGCCGAGATAGAGTCGGCATCTGTATGGGATCCTGGTGTGTGCAAGGAGAGAACTTCAGATACTCGGTTACCACACCAGGCCTAGTGATTGAAAGCTTCAGAGCAATATGATGATAGGCTTGGTTTCTCCTCCTTGGCTAACTCACAGCCTCAATCTTTTTGCACGCTCACATGGTGTTTCCTCTATTCTACAACCTTTTTCAAACAGCGCTTCACAGTTTTCATATTATTTCCAATTTGAGGCATGGCCAGGTCTAGTCCAGGAGCAAGAAATCCCACTGGGGCTCTCATGTAGGTATCAGGGTTCAGTCTCTGACATCAGTCACTGCTATTTCAGGGGTCTCATCAGGAAGTTGATCAGAAAGAGTGGTTGGTAGAAACTGGTGCCCTGTTAACAGGATGACAGCATTATAAGTGGTGGCTCAACCTGTTTTGTCTCTATGACAACCCTGATTAAAAATATTGTAAAGAAATAAAATTCTCACGAAGCTTCTCAAAATGGTGTCAAAGAGAGAGCAAGTAGAGACATATTTGAAGAAAATTCAAGATTCAATAAAGGCAGGGAGACTCATGGTTATTTGAGCTTAGAACTGATTTCTGTGTCTCCAAATATGACCAGGTCAAGGGAAAACTATCATCTCGGCAATTGCAAGTGAGAAACAGGACTCCACCTCCTGCTGACTGCCAGCAGAAGATGACATCACTGCTTTTTCTGTCCTCAGTCCCCTGTGGCCAGAACCACGCTCTGGCTGAGTGGAGTGGAGGTTGGGCCCGGGGCCTGTAAGGGTGATGAGGCTCTATATGAGCGTGAGGACACGTGGATCCCATCTTGTCCATCTGCAGTTCCGCTGTGGATGACTGTATGGAAGCAGCACATTTGCAGTGACTTTGCATGGAAGTATTAAAGGTATTAGGGAGAAGTCCACAGAGGACTGGGCTTGTTGTGTTTTGTTTTGTTTGTTTTGTTTTGAATAAACATTCTTTTAAAATTTATTTTTTGTAAGTCAGCATTACAAGAAAAAACACAAAGACAGAGAGGGATCTGCCATCTGCTGGTTCACTCACAAATGTCCTCATTAGCTGAAGGAGGGCTGGCCCTAGTTAGGACTGTGGAGCTTCTCCTGGTCCTCCGACATGGGTAGAGTGGCCCGAGGACTTAGACCATCCTTTACTGCTTTCCCAGGCCGTTAGGGAGCTGGATTGTAAGTGGAGCAGCTGGGACTCGAACCAGCAACCGTATGGGATGCCAGCATTGCAGATGCTTAGCTACTGGCTGCTGATCCTATCTTTTTGTATGTTTTTGTTTTAGAGGCAAGGACAAAGAGCATGGAGAGATAGTATTCATAAGCTGGTTCACTACCCAAATTCTTCCAACATAATGGACTAAGTTATCCTGGCAGCTAATGAGGCGGGTATGGTAGCACAGCAGGTTGGCAAGTGATTTAGATACCAGTATTTTGTTTAAAGAGTGCCAAAAATAGGATTTTGCTATTTCTAGTTATCAGTGTTAGACTCGGGAAGAGTCCAACCCCGTGGAGGGGAGCCGCACCGTCATTGGCAAAACAAGTCAAATGCAGAGGCTGCAATAAGCATGAAGATTTTATTGAGCATTCGCGAATGGGCAACATAGTCTCTGGAGGTACCCAGGACTCTGCGTGCCTCACATGCATTTTGGAATAGTTTTTATAGGGCAAAATTATAAACTCTGCATAACAGTCAGCATTTCTCAATTGTTGACAGTCTGCATTCCTCGTCTTAGGACTAGGTGACCCGGTACTTTCTCAAAGTTCTTATCTCTCTGTAACTGTCTCACTTTCTTATTTTCCACATTCTTGTATTGGCCTTGCTGCATTGGCCTTGCTTCCTTATCTTCTCTATTCTTGCAGCTGCCTTGTTCATGTCTGGGAAACTGAAACTTTTACTTGCTTCATGAAATGACTTTTCTACATTTATTCTAACATGGCTCTACTCTTGCTCAGCAAAAAGCAATATACAGAAGCAAAATCAAGCGGTTATTCCAAACTCTTACAGCAGCTTCCCACTTATATTTCTGGATAGACAGCAAAAACCTACTTGAGTTTATTTTTTTTAAGATTTATTTATTTTTATTGCAAAGTCAGATAAACAGAGAGCAGGAGATACAGAAAGGAAGATCTTCCATCCGATGTTTCACTCCCCAAGTGACTGCAATGGCTGGTGCTGTGCCAATCCGAAGCCAGGAGCTAGGAGGTTCCTCCAGGTCTCCAAGGTGGGTGCAGGGTCCCAAGGCTTTGGGCCATCCTCGACTGCTTTCCCAGGCCACAAGCAGGGAGCTGAATGGGAAATGGAGCTGCCGGGATTAGAACAGGCACCCATATGGAATCCTGGCATGTTCAAGGCGAGGATTTTGGCTACTAGACACCTCACCAGGCCCCTACTTGAATTTTTAACTATCTATATGGAAGCAAGCATGGATGCAATTCCTCATTTCTAGCTTTGGCTTAGCTTAGCTTGGCTCTTGTAAGTGTGTGAGGAGCATGAGCCACTGATATAAGTTCCTTTTGCATTGTAAATAAATGAAATAATTGTTAATAGTTGTAAGCTATGTCAATCTAAGAATCCAACATAGCTGAACATGTCTACTTGAACTTCATATTTCAGGGATGTTCCAAGAGGACTTGTGCCATCAATGATTGCTCTGACCCAGCTTGGCATAGCCCCTCACCTGTCTTGTCCTTTTCCTTAGATGCTGTGGCCTAGCATTCCTGCTTCATGCAGACCAGTAGGTGTAAGAGCCTAGCTTGGCATGACCTGTGCTCCATGCTGATTTTTGTTCTTTCTTGTGAGCTAAGGTTTGCTTGGTCCTGCCTAGTCTGCCCCCTTCCATAACCAACCCACACAATAGCCATCTGTTGGAGTTACCTTTACCCAGCTTTCTTGACCCCTAGGCCTGGGCCATGTGATCATCAGTGAGAGCTGTGACCCACTAGGGGAGTTTCCCAAGTTCCCCCACTTACTCCCAGCAAATCTCATACATGGCAGTGGGTGTTAGGCCAGTGCTCAACATAGTCTGCCCTTCCGTCTTGGTCTTTCATGGACTGGTTAACCTTGCAGCCCAGCCCACCCTACATCCTATTTTAGGATGCACATTTGGGTGCTGCTGCATTGGTCTGCTCAGACCATTCAATCCTTCACCTATGAGTGATTGCAAGTTCCATGGTCACACCTAGCTCAGTCCATCACCACCCCAACTCTTGAGCTAACCAGTGGGACTTGTATTTCCACAGGGTTTGGCCCACATATTCCCCACAGAATCTACCCCGGACCTGGTTCTCTTCTGTGCTGGTTAGTGTCATGGCCCTGCCAAATGTTACCTGTCCCCTGATCCAACATTGTGTCAGATACTGGGATCTAGTCCTGTTAGGCCTCCAGCCTTAGCTTTCACATGGACTGGCATGTGGTGGTCAACATTGTTTGTTGATAGCAAATTCTATGCAGGCCTCACAAGCAGGCTGGTGTATCAGTCTGACCCAATACAGATTGATCTCTTCCCTCTAAACCACCAGGTCTCAGTACCCTTGCTGACCTTCAAGGAAAAGTTACTTTGTCATTGAGAGTACATTGGGAGTGATTCCTCACCCAGATGCACAGTGGCCTTATTCATGGACGTGCCTAGGCAGCAATTCCACACCCTCAAGACCCCAGAGCTCACCACTGTGCAGCCAGCAGTGTGTGTGAAATGGCACACTAGCTGCCCAGGCCTGGCTTACCACATGGTCGAGGTGACTGTAGTCAGGGCCCCAGGGCCCCAAGCATGGAGTCCAACCCAGCGTGGGTGCTCCCAGCAGCCAAATTTCTCTCTACCCAGATCTCAAGGTCATACTCAAAATTTCTTTCTTTTTTTTTTTAATTGGAAAGTCTGATATACAGAGAGGAGGAGAGACAGAAAGGAAGATCTGTCTGATGATTCAATCCCCAAGTAGCCGCAATGGCCAGAACTGAGCTTATCTGAAACCAGGAGCCTGGAGCCTCTCCTGGGTCTCCCACTCAGGTGCAAGTCCCAAAGGCTTTGGGCCATCCTCAACTGCTTTCCCTGGCCACAAGCAGGGAGCTGGATGGGAAGTGGGCCATAGGGATTAGAAACGGTGCTCATATGGGATCCTGGCATGTACAAGACAAGGACTTTAGCCACTAGTCTACCTGGACAAGTACTATGGATATCTTAATGATCTTGATCTTGCAGATCAAGGAAAAGATAAATTTCTTCATATTTTAATGTCTTCCTCTATTTCTTCTTTAAATGTTTTGTAATTTTCATTGTAGATATCTTCCATATCTTTAGTTAGTTTAATCAATTCCAAGGTATTTAAGGTTCCTCTCCACTATTTCAAAGGGGACTGTACTTACAAGTTCACTCTCAGCCATGGGTTTTGTATATACTAGGGTAATTCATTTATGTTCATTCATATTGTATCCTGTTACCATGCCAAACTCTCTCATCAGCTTCAATACTCTTTATATAGTCTTATGTGTCTGCTGTGTACAGACTTCTGTCATCTGTGTACACTGATAATTTGACTTTTTCATTTCCTGTTTGAATTCCTTTAATTTGTTTTTCTTGCCTAATAGTTCTGGCAAGGATTTCTAATACTATATGAAGTAGAAGTAATGAAAATGGCCATCCTTGTCTAGATCCTTATCTTAGCAGAAAAGCTTTCAGCCTTTCTCCATGTAGTGTGATGCTGACATTGGGCTTTCTTTTTTTTTTTTTTTTGGCTCCAAGTTCAGGTAAAATTTTTATTGAAATTGGGGCCAACCTTCCATTTCTGTAACAGTTAGTTTTTTTTTTTTTTTTTTTTTATTGTTCCTTACATTGTATTATGTAGTACAGTTTTATAGGCGCTGGGGATCCCCCCCACCCCTCCCATACCCCTCCCCCCATGGTGGATTCCTCCACCTTGTTGCATAACCATAGTTCAAGTTCAGTTGAGATTCATTGCTTGCAAACACATGCCTAGCATAAAGTTCAGCGTCTTATTGTCCAGATAAGTTCAGTGGCCTCTTGGGGAGACCTTCTATGGTCTGAAGATAGGTCTAACAGAGTAAAGATCCGGTCAGTTAAAAGCCCCAACAAGGCCTCAGTATCAATATACAACATTATGGAATTAATTGACATAGTAATGGGTAGACAATATGTTAAAAATAATGCAAGTTCCATTCTTCGAAACATCTGGGTTGAGACAGTATCAATGACAGGTTCAAAAAATAACCAACAATCAAACAAAAAATTACAGGTTAAATCAAGGCAAACATGTGGTATCTAATCTTTTGGGATTCACTCATTTCCCTTAGCATTATAGTTTCCAGTTGTGCCCATTTAGCCACAAAGAACTGCATTTTGTTTTTTTTTAATAGCTGAGTAGTATTCCATGGAGTAGATGAACCAAAGCTTTCTTATCCAATCTTCTGCTGATGGGCATTTTGGTTGCTTCCATGTTTTTGCAATTACTGATTGTGCTGCAATGAACATAGGGATGCATGTTGGTTTGTCGTAAAACAGGTGTTTTGGATATATTCCTAGGAGTGCTATTGCTGGGTCATATGGTATGCAGATTTTGAGTTGTTTGAGTGTTCTCCAGACTGATTTCCATAAAGGCTGTACCAATTTGCAGCTCCACCAGCAGTGGAGTAGGGTTCCCTTTTCCCCGCATCCTCGCCAGCAAGCGTCGTTGGTGTTCTTGTTTATGTGGGCCAATCTTACTGGTGTTAGGTGGTACCTCATCGATGTTTTAATTTGGATTTCCCTTATTGCTAGGGAGCTGGAACATTTTTTCATATGTTTGTTTGCCATTTGGACTTGTTCCTTTGTGAAATGTTTGCCCATTTCCCGTGCCCATTTCTTGAGTGGTTTGTTTGTTTTGGTTTTTTGGTTGTTTTGAAGTTCTTTGTATATCCTGGAAATTAGCCCCCTATCGCCTATATCGTGTGCAAAGATCTTCTCCCACTCTGTGGGTTGCTTTTTTACTTTGTTGATTGTTTCCCTTGCTGTACAGAAGCTTCTTAGTTTGATGAGGTCCCATTTGTTTATTCTGTTCTCAACTGCTATTGCTTTTGGTGTCCTTCTTAGAAAGTCGGAACCTACTCCTAGGTCTTGCAGGGTATTTCCTACATTTTCTTGCAAGAGTTTGAAGGTTTCTGGATGTAGGTTTAGGTCTTTTATCCATGTAGATTGGATCTTAGTGTATGGTGATAGATGTGGGTCTATCTTGTTGTTTCTACAGGCTATCAGCCAGTTGTCCCAACAACATTTACTAAAGAGGCCTTCCCACTTGCTTGAGTTGTCATTGGTCTTTTTGTCAAAGATTAATTGGCTGTATCTGTGTGGGTTCCCTTTTGGTGCTTCTATTCTATTCCATTGATCTTCCTTTCTGTCTTTGTGCCAGTACCAGGCTGTTTTGATAACCACTGCTCTATAGTATGTCCAGAGGTCCGGGATTGTGATTCCCCCTGCTAACTTCTTGTTTTTTTTAGGATGGTTCTAGCTATTCGTGGTTTTTTGTGTTTCCAGATGAACTCTTGAATCATTGTATCCAGTTCCGTGAAGAATGTTTTGGGCAATTTGATTGGAATTGCATTGAAAATGTATATTGCTTGTGGTAGTATAGACATTTTAATGATATTGATTTTGCCTATCCAGGAGCACGGGATGTTATTCCATCTTTTGAGGTTTTGTTCAATTTCCTTTTTAAATAGTTTGTAGTTTTCTTCGAATAGGTCTCCTACGCTTTTGGTTAAATTTATTCCCAAATACTTCATACTTCTCTCTGCTATTTTGAATGGTATCCTGTTGGTTAGATCTTCTTCCATCTTGGTGTTATTTGCGTACACTATGGCTGTTGATTTTCGTTCATTAATTTTGTACCCCGCCACTCTGCCAAACTCTCGTATAAGTTCTAGCAGTTTCTGTATTGAGTCTCCTGGTTTTTCTATGTACAGGATTATGTCATCTGCATATAGTGAAAGCTTGACTTCTTCGTTTCCTATACGTATGCCTTTGATTTCTTTTTCTTGTCTTATGGCCTCTGCAAGTACCTCTAGGACTATGTTGAATAGCAGTGGTGATAGCGGGCACCCTTGTCTTGTTCCAGATCGCAGTGGGAAGGGTTCTAGCTTTTCTCCATTCAGTATGATACTGGCATTGGGTTTTTCATAAATTGCTTTGATTATGTTGTGGATTTTCCCATCTATGCCTACTTTGGCTAGAGTTTTTAGCATGAAGAGGTGTTGGATTTTGTCGAAAGCTTTTTCTGCATCTATTGAAACTATTATGTGGTTCTTGTTTTGCAGTTTTTGGATGTGGTTTATAACATTTATGGATTTCCGAATGTTGAACCATCCCTGCATCCCAGGGATGAATCCTACTTGATCCGGATGAATGATCTGTCTGATGATTTTTTGAATTCTATTGGCTAGGATTTTGTTGAGAATTTTAGCATCAATGTTCATCAGAGAAATAGGTCTGTAGTTTTCCTTCTCTGACGGTTCTCTGTCCGGTTTTGGGATTAAGGTGATGTTAGCTTCATAGAATGAGTTTGGGAGGGTTGCTTCCTCCTCTATTGTTTTGAAGAGCTTGTAGAGGATTGGGGTTAGTTCTGTTCGGAATGTTTTGTAGAATTCTGTAGTGAAGCCGTCTGGGCCTGGGCTTTTTTTCGTTGGGAGATCTTTGATGACTGTTTCAATCTCTACCTCGGTTATGGGTTTATTTAATTCTGCAGTTGCCTCCGGACTGAGTTTTGGTAAGTGGTGGGAGTCCAAGAACTTTTCTATTTCTTGGTGGTCCTCAAATTTGTGGGAGTACAGTTCTTTGTAGTAATTTCTAATTATTTTCTTAATGATTGCAGTGTCTGTTGTTATGTTGCCTTTTTCATCTTTAATGCTATTGATTCTCACTTTCTCTTGTTTTTTTTTGGTCAATCGGGCCAGTGGAGTGTCTATTTTGTTTATTTTCTCAAAAAACCAACTTTTTGATTTGTTGATTTTATGTATAGTTTTTTTGATTTCTATTTGGTTTATCTCCTCCCTTGTTTTGATGATTTCTTGTTTCCTATTGTGTGTGGGACTCTTCTGCTGCTGTTTTTCCAGATCCTGGAGGTGTGAGGTTAGTTCCTGTATTTGGCGTCTTTCTTGGGCCTTGACATGGGCTCTGATTGCGATGAATCTACCTCGTAGCACTGCTTTGGCGGTGTCCCACAAGTTTTGGAATGTTGTATCAGAGTTTTCATTGGTTTCCATAAATTTTTTGATCTCATCTTTAATTTCTTCTCTGACCCATTGTTCGTTTAATAGCATATTGTTCAATTTCCAAGAGTGCCTATACTTCCTGGGGAGTTTTGAGTTGTTGATTTCCAGTTTCATCCCATGGTGGTCTGAGAGGGTACATGGTATGATACTAATGTTTTGGAAGTTGTTTAGATTCACTTTATGTCCTATCATGTGGTCGATTCTGGAGAAGGTGCCATGCTCCGCTGAGAAGAAGGTATAGTCTGTGGCCTTAGGATAAAAAGTTCTATATATGTCTACTAAGTCCAGTTGTTCTATTGTTTGTGTGAGCTCTGTTGTTTCTTTGTTGAGTTTTTGTTTCGTAGACCGGTCCATTGGTGTTAGAGGTGTGTTGAGATCGCCTACAAGAATTGTGCGGGTGTCTATGTCTTCCCTTAAGTCTGTAAGTAATTGCTTTACGTAAGTAGGTGCATTAAGATTCGGTGCATAAACATTAATGATGGTGATTGCTTCTTGATGGATCATTCCTTTCACCAGTATAAAATGGCCTTCCCTGTCTCTTTTGATGTTAGTTAGAATGAAATCTATCTCGTCTGAAATTAGGATAGCTACCCCAGCTTTTTTTTCTCGTCTATTGGCGTGAAATATCTTTTTCCATCCCTTCACTTTCAGTTTCTTTGCATCCTTTCTGGTTAGATGCGTTTCTTGTAGGCAACAGATGGTTGGGTCTTGTTTGATGATCCATTCTATTAATCTCTGTCTTTTGATTGGTGAATTTAGACCATTTGTGTTGAGAGTTAAAATTGAGAGGTTGCAATTTTGCCCTGCCATGTGATTGTGTTGTGTGTGTGTTGTTGCCTATGTAATTGTCTTGTTGGTGCGGCCTTTAGTTTGGAGACCTTCTTATTTGCCAACTTTGTTTGTGATTTGCCTCCTTTTTGTCCGGGACTAGCGCATTTCTAAGGAGACTTTGCAGAGCTGGTTTTGTGTAGACATATTCTTCTAGTTTTTCTTTGCTATTGAAGTATCTGATTTCGTTCTCGTATACAAATGAGATCTTTGCTGGGTAGATTATTTTTGGTTGACAGTTGTTTTGTTTCAGGACTTGGAAGATCTTTGTCCATTCTCTCCTTGCTTGTAGGGTCTCTTCGGAGAAGTCAGCAGTGATTCTGATGGGTTTTCCCCTGTATGTGATCTTTTCTCTACTTCGTACTTGTCTCAGGATTCCTTCTTTGTCTTCATTGGAGTAGAACTTGAGCACCGTGTGTCTGGGTGAAGATCTCTTTGGATCATGTCTGTTGGGAGTTCTCTGTCCATCCTGTATGCGGGGTGGGTTCGTGTTCCAAGTGTTTTGGAAGTTTTCCTGTATAATTTCATCGAGCACTGCTTGCATCCCAGATTCTCTTTCTACTCCCTCGGGGAGGCCGATGATCCGAATATTCAATTTTCTAAGGTAATCCTTCATCTCTTGCATCATTTTATTAGTTTTGCTGAGGTTTGTCTCCAGCTGTTTAATTCGCTGGGCACTTTCATTTTGTGTGTCTTCTGTTTCAGAGATCCTTTCCTCTGCCGCATTTATTCTGTTGATGAGGCTTTCAATCTTATTATCTTGGGCATCCAGTTTGGTTTTGATTTGTTGTATTTCGGTGATTATGCGGTTCTGGAGGTCTTCCAGCTTTATGTCCACGTCTCTGAGAGATTTTAGCATTATTTTCATCAATTCCTTTGTTGGTAACACTTCCATGTCTTCATCTCGTATCGTCGATATTGATAATGGCTTTTGGCCCTTGTTTGGTGGCGTGCTGGCTCTTTCATCTGGAGCACAACTCTTTCTGGTGGTTTTTCCCATTGCGTTGGTGTATTCTGGTGAGGCAAATGGGCCCGTGTGTTGAGGGGCTGTCAGGTGCTTTCCTGTAGAGATTGGAGCCTGTAGGCGTGGTGTTGCAGGGCGTGGTAATTTTCAAGGCACCGTTGGTGCGTTCTCAGGGCCCGGGGCTGTAGAGCACCACCTTGGGGGCCCAGTGGATTCCAGGCACACTCTGAGCACCTCTTCTACAGGTGTGACACCCCAGGGCGTGGCGGGATGGAGGCGCTCTCTGGGTGTGCTCCCTTCACGGGAATCCGCAGGGCGTAGAAGGTTTTATGTGCTTTCTCCCTGCGTTCTCCGTGTCAGGGACTGCAGGGTTTTTCAGAGCCCACCTGGTGCGTCTCCCACACACGGGACTGTGGGTGAGGCACTTTCCAGGCGTGGCTCTTATGCAGTGAATCCACCACTCGTGGTGTGTGGGTGTTCAGAGCCCCTGCTCCCGTGTGGCTCCCCCACACAGGCCCTTAGCGGAGGAGTGGCCCAGGCGCCCTGTTATAATGACTTCACGGCGGCAGGTTCGCACCGTGTCAGTTTGGTGCAGGAGTTCTCCTGTCACCTGACACCTGCGCTACGGAGGTGCTGCTGCTGTAGGCGGGGCGCCCAGCCCGCTCGGTGCGGCGTTCAGAGTCCTGGTGGTTTCAAGCACTCACCAGGCAGGATGTGGGGGACTCCAGACCCTCGCCAGCTACCTCTGCGCACCGAGCCGCACTGGTCCCCTCAGCGCAAGAACATCCGATGCGCCTTCCCGGGGCCCCCTCAGCCACCAACACAACACCACTGTACGTAGTTCCACACAGACCCAACAGCTTCGGCCGTCTGCTCCGCGTTCTGAGGCTGTAGCCTCAGCAGGGGGCAAGAAATGCGGAGGCTGCCACGTCAACCCCCAGCTCACCAAACGTCCGGCCGCTGCAGTCTGCCTCCACCGCTGCCGAAGGCCTCCCGCCGGTGACCATCCCCCTGATCTCCCCGCCTCTGAGCTGGCCGCGTCTCCCGTCAGGCCGTTTTCAAGAGTGACTCAGCAGGTCTGGAGTGGGATGTCGGTTTCTCTGCCTTTGCCCTGCTCCGTTCTCGTTGTTCTTCCGAGTTGTGTGGATCTTTTTGGCTCCACACTGTCCCAGGGAGCTTCACGGACCTCTCCCTGCGGTTCCCTGCTGTTCCTCTTTGCTGCTTCTGTAGCGTTCTATCCCTCTCTCACTAGCTGCTCCCTCACAGTCTTCCTCCTACGTCGGCCATCTTCCTCTCCGACATTGGGCTTTCATTGATTGTTTTGATTGTGTTATAGAATGCTCTTTCCAGGTAATATCTTGCTTAAGGTTTTAGCATGAAATTGTGCTGGATTTTATTAGATGCCTTCTCTGCATTGATTGAGATGGCAATATGGTCTTCACTCTTCAATTTGTTGATGTGGCGAGTTGTAAATTAGAACACAGAGTTTTCAACATTTCAAGGAAAAAAAATGAGTTTGTTATGGAGCAAGGTGACAACTATTTTGCAGGATAGTGCAGCAAGGGGAAGGCAAACAGAGTGCTTATAGTCAAAGTGAATATACAAACAGTCATGTTATGTGAACAACACCAGAGTGGTCACTGGTAGCTATCTGTTAATTCTATTGCCATAACTTCTCAAGCAAACAGAAAGTTACGGAAGTCAGCAGGCCCTCAAACAGACAATTGCATTTCATAAGCTGTTCCTGGCATGGTAACCTAGTGGCTAAAGCACTTGCCCTGTATATACTGGACGCCTTATGTGCTCTAATTATAATCCTGGTGGCTCCACTTCCAATCCGGCTTCCTGTTGTGGACTGGGAAAGCAGTTGAGGATGGCTCAAAGTCTTGGCACCTGTCACCCTTGTGGGTGATTTGGAGGAAGCTCCTGGCTCCTGGCTTCTGGCTTCTGGTCAGTTCAGCTCCGGAAATTGTGGCTACTAAGGGAGTGAATCAGTGGATGGAAGATCTTTCCTCTATCTCTCTTTCAAACTGCAAATCTGAGTTTCCAATAAAAATAAATAAATCTTTAAAAACAAAGAAAATAGGGCCCAGCAGCATGGCCTAGTGGCTAAAATCCTCGCCGTGAATGTGCCAGGAGACCATATGGGTGCCGGTTCTAATCCCAGCAGCTCCACTTCCCATTCAGCTCCCTGCTTGTGAGCTGGAAAAGCAGTCCAGGATGGCCCAAAGCTCTGGGACCCTGCACCCGTGTGGGATACCCGGAAGAGGATCCTGGATCCTGGCTTTGGATCAGCACCGCACCAGCCATTGCAGTCACTTGGGTCGGATGGAAGGTCTTCCTCTCTGTATCTCCTGCTCTCTGTTTATCTGACTTTGCAATAAAAATAAATAAATCTTTAAAAAAAATAGCAAAATCTATTAAATAAGCCAGAAGTTCTTCCAAGATCCTTACCTGAACTGGCACCTTTGCAAAGTTCATGGTTGGTCCTGTTCTTATCTCTTCTAGCTAATAATTTGAAGGATAATGTGTTGAACCACTCTGTGATGGTGTGCAGTTCACTTTAAATGTGGAGAAACTTCTCCTGACTACATAAAGATAGCAAAAACATACAAAAAAAGTATAAATGTTTAAAGTAATCCTCTTCCTCAATACCTATGGTTATTAAGAGACTAAGAGTTGAAACATCCTTATCTATATCTTTCAATAACTGACTGCCAGATATGAGACTTAATTAGGTTTGAAAAGCTGTCATAATAGTAGATTGAAGCTCCTTTATTTGAGATGACATATTAGCATGATAAGTCAAATGTCTTTTAACCCATTTCCAGTCACGGCACAGGAGTCATGCATACAGTGGAATAATTCCAGTCCCATCTTAGGGATAGTTGCTGGTTAATGAATTTTATTTGGTCTCCCAGCCTAACAGTTGATTTCAAACTGGCTGTCTTAGCATATAATTGACTATCAGTTTGTCTCTGGGTAAATCCATAAATCTTCTGAATCATTTTGCCATTTTTGCACAACACATACAGTCTGAGCTTCCTGATGCAAGGCTACTCCAGCCACAGCTGCAGCCACAGTGATCGCAATGATCCACAGTATGGCTGCAATTACCATTCCTATAAACCGAGTAGCCTGTTTTTTCAGCTCTTGAATCAAGGTATGAAGAATGAACACAGATGCTGACTCTTCCCATGTTATTTCTAGTCTAACAAGTATCCTCAACCCCACATGAGCCCTGAGAAAGTATACAATTTCCCAGGGGGAAATTTGCAGTGTTATTTGTAGATATATGTGTATACAAAGAACAATTCATGCATGACAGAATTCACAGATTGATTCCAATGTGCAGACCCCACCATCAACACAAAGGGTAGTTAACACAAGCTTGAGTTACAATTTTTGTGACACTGACAGGTTTCCAGTTTTATTGGAGACAGTCTCTATCCGTGTCTTCATGAGTTCCAGAGCATTGATTAATTTCTAAATGTGGTCCTGATGGGAGTATCCAGGAATATAAGGGAAAGGAACAGCCATGCCACCTCCATGCCAAACAATAGAATCAGATGAACTAACATGAATCTCAATGGTTTCATTAATCTGATTCAATCACAATAAACTTCCATTGGACTGTGGGCAGAGCCCACAGGGTTTTGATCTATGATATTTTCATAGGAAATATTAATTATCTTCCTTATTTCTGGTCCCACACAAGATACCCAAAATAGCCACAATGCAATGGAATCATAAACTGGAGTGTGACAGTTATGCCTGATAGATCTGTGTATTAACTATGGACTCAAGAAAAGCTACACCAGATGACATAAAAACAATTGTTTCCCTATGATCTTGTTGATTTTATTTTTTAGTACAGTAAGTTAAGCCCTGTGCTCTGATTACAGTCAGCGAGAATGTGGCCCTATGCAAATGGGAGTCCCTTCTGACCCCAACACACAGTTATATTTAACTGCATCACTTCTTCCTTTATTAGAAGTCTCTTTTCATCAAAAGGCTCAGGAATCCAAGTAGAATCATTGACATATACCAGAACACTTGAATCCCACCATGTGACAGAGCAATTTTGTGGGGAAGAGGAATGTAGGTCCAGTAAGTGTGATTACTACCCCAGCTGACAGCTGAAGCAGAGGACAGAGTTGTGATGGCAGCCATGCCTAGAAACAATGTCTCTGGAGACAGACGTTTTCCCGTTAGATTGCACTATGTTGGTAGCTTCGTGTGAGAGCTTCTAAAGTTGACCCCATGTCCGCAGTTTGGCAGTTGTTACTGTGATAAATGGCGCCTTGGCTGTCAGCTACATCCTGTGAAATCCCTGTTTTTAAGGAAGATCCATTTTCTTCAGGGACAGGGATGCTTCCATGAGAACCACTGCACTTCTGAAGCCAGATAAGCAACAGAGAAACCTGCAGTTCCTCAGAGGATCAGTCAAAATCGTGTGGACATAAGAGCAGAACCTCTGCCCAGGAATATTAGTGTTCCAGTCAGTTAGCTGTCTTACCAAGGCAGTGATTTATAAGGCCGTATTAGAGAATATTTGTTAACAGGAGTGTTAAAGTCTTCTTGAGTGAAATTTTTAAAACTAAGTGTTAAAAATGCTAGGCATAAAGTATCTCTGGGAAGTATCACCCCTTTTATTTTTCTTTTTAAGATATTTTTTACCAGTTGACTTTTTTTGGGTGTGATGTGATGTGTACATTTAATAACAGTTTGTTTTTAAAAGTTATAAAGCATGCTTGTGATGTATAGGATGGATTACTGTAAGAGTTTGAAATTTTTGCTTAGAATATGTATGGTTTTATTGTTTGTATTACTAGTTCAGGGAATTTTTACAATAGGAAAATAGATGAAAAGGAAAGATTTAATAGTTAAAGTTACTCAGAACTCATAGGTTGTATCTAGAGGAATTTACAGTTGCTGTGAGGTAATGTCCATGAGGAGATAACTGTTACCTGTTCTTCTATACGTGTTCAGGCATTACTACAGAAAGAATGATCCATTGTTTCTATAGGATATGGAGATCCTGAGAGGCTTTTGTTTAGAGTTTTAAGAGAGCATAGAGGAAAAATGAAGAAAAAGTGCGAGTCACCAGGTTGTTTCTTCTAAGGAACAATATTAAGTAAAAAGTATTAAACAATAGTTTTAGAAAACATTTACCCAAAGATTTGATGTTTGCTATAAATTTAAGAGTACAAGTTAATAATTAAACTGAATTATACATTATGGACACTAATCAGAAAATAATATGAATAACTTGTTAGATTGGCAAACTTGAGCAAGCATAAATGTATTAATGGCTTAAAGTATTTTAAAATCAGTTTTTATTAAATGTTTAAACTATATGAAGCAGAGGTAATTTGTGTTGACTGTGATTTTTATTTAGAGCAGAGTAATAAATTAATTTTAGAATCAGTTTAAGATCTTTAGATTTATATTTATTTTTAGTAACATGAGTTTATTAGTATTTTAATTTATGTAAGATGGCTTACAAATATAGGTAGAGTCAGATTTTAAACAGTTGTGGCTAGAACCATAACATTAAATGAGACAGCTGTTAGTTCTCCTTAGCTTTGTCCAATTTATACTTAACAGTACCAAGATGACTTAGGAAACATATAACATCTGTTCTTTAAAATATTTTTTTTTGTTATAGAAAACTCCAAAAATAGGTTCACAATAGGTGAAAGGTATAATATTTTGGAAAGATATAATATTTTTTGGCCAGTAAGCACATACCGTAATGTGTGTCAACAATTTAAAATATTTCTAAAATAACTCTGACTGGAAAAGAGTAGCACAAAAGTAAAATTTATTATGAAACCATTTTTTACTTAATTTCAAAGAGTGTAGAGGCCAAGTAGTGTTACTGTAAAGCAACAACCTTTTTTGTTTTGTAAAATACACAGTAGAGGACCATAAGAATAGAGTTGGATTAGCAGTTGTTATCTCTCCACCACACCTGTAGAATTCAAGTTTTAACAGCAACATAGACATCAAGATACACAAGTGACCACCACGCTCAAACAATTCAGAAACCTGATGCGCCATAACAGCATCTCCTGTGGAGCCTGAGCCATGAAGCTGTGTGGCATGTAGCCTTCCTGAGTGCAAGTTGAGTCCTCAGAACAAACAGATGATGTGGTGAGATGCATGTTTATGGTTAAAGGTCAGTGCAAATCCTGTGAGCCTGGAAGCTGGAATCAGCTGCCAGGGCTGTGGTAATCATCTCAGTGCCCCGCTCCCCCAACTACTAAGCCTGTTTTGGAGCTCAGGATGACCACTACCCTCTGACTAGGGTCTCCAAAAGCTAGGGCGTGTAAGGGAGATCATGTCAGATGAGTATAGGATGGACTAAGAAGTCTTTATTAGCCAAGCTTAGCCAATGGCAATAACCACTAGAAATTAGTAAGTGAAAAGACACCATGATAATTCAGTTTGAATTGACTCTGAGATGAAACAATGGTTATTACTGTGAAATATATCCATTCAACATAGGACCTATAGTTTGTTTCTCAGTAATGTAAATTATCCTGAGAGATATGCATTGAACAACCTACATACATTTACGAAACTGTAGACATTCATCTTTTTCTGACTTTTTGGTCTGCATTTTACTAATAGGCTTCATCTGTTCTGAAACTCTTGAAAATACACAGAATTGAATTAGGCTTCTGTAATTTTTTAGACAAAGGGAATGTTTAAAGTAGATGAGAGAGAAAGTATGCAGTATGGGTTTGATTCAAGCTCAGCCACTGAAGGGTGCTGTTACCTATAAGGCCTTGGTTTATCTCTTTGGTTTCAAAATGTTGGTAAAATAAATCTCCAGATTTCCAGCAAGATCCCTGGGTCTTTTGTTTTTCCACTACGGGACAGGTGAATTGGGATGCTATAATGTCCTCTCAGAAAATGAAGTGTTTTTTACATTGCTATGTGGTGTACCTTCTCAGTTTCTTTCTTTAAGCTTACAGAGCTTTATGTAAAACAGTTTATAAGGACTGAGGGGTTTATGATGGCTGTTAGAGTATGGATTAAGATCTTTCTTTCTTCCTTCCTTTTTAAAAATATCTATATATCTGAAATTCAGAGTTAGAGAGTGTTTGATCTTCTATCAACTGGTTTAATTCCCAAATGGCTATAATATTCAGAGCTGGGTCAGGCCATTGCCAGGTAGTAGAAGTTTCTTCTGCTTCTCCCTCTCCCACTCAGGTGCAGACTCCAAGTATTGGGCTGCTTTCTCACATGCAGTAAGAGGGAGCTGGATTAGAACTGGAGAAGCTAAGGACTTCAGGTGGCACCAATGTTGAATCCTGGCTAATCAGGCAGAGCTTTTTTCTGCTTATCCACAACCATAACACAAATCCTGTTTCCTTCCTAACACAATTATTCATGCCAAAGGAAGCAATAAGCTTTATGAAATGGACTTTAAATGGTGACTCACTGCCCAAACTCTCTAGTGCTTCACAGTTGAGGCAAGGCAAACCTGAAGAGGTGAGGACCCTTCCTTGCATTTCCTGAACAACCTTTTTTTCCTTTTCAGATTGATCAGATTAGAGCAGCACTACATCACCTCATCTGTAGGCTCTAATGAATGGATGATATTAGAAATTTTATAAGAATATATGAGTCAAGAAGACATCTAGTATCAATGAGGGCAGAACAAATTATACAGTGCTCCTGGACCAAGATCTGGGAGGATCAAAACTCTAAGGTGGACTATGTGAGCTATCAGACCTTGGAAGGATTTCCTCAACCTTGGAACAATGAAGGAAAGGATATTAGAGGCAGTTCTTTCATCTCCTTTCTCTGATTCCATAAACCTCCTCACCCTAATTGGTGGTACGCATGGGCATGTACCCCTCTCAAGTATGCAAATATCATCAAAAGTGAAATCAATCTTAAAAATACATATATATGAGTCCATTGAGCATGATAGACAAGGGCCTAGGAAAATAATTGAAAGCTTCTTGATGATGTTATTCTGAGTGAAGGGATTAGCTTTCATATCGGATTATCTGCAACACTCCCTAACACTTTTCGAATGCTTTATGCTACCCTCATTATTTGCAGAAATGGTTCTCATATTTTATATTTGGATATAATGTTAATGCCTCATGTGTCCTGATAGCTCTGTCAAGGCACAGCAGTTATTAAGATTTTTGTACAAAAAAAAATGCAAAGAAGTATGTTTTAAGAGATTTTCTATGGACAAATGTTGAGTGGCAAGTAGATATTATTGTGCATGAATAAACCAAAGTGGACAAACACCATACACTGATAATATGTCAAAATCCCTTATTGTTTTGAGATTAGTTTTTACTTGAAAGGGTAAGAGAAAGAGAAGGAGAGTTAGAGAGATCTTCTATCCACTGGTTCGTTAACCAGCTGGTCATAAAAGCCAGAGTTGGGCTATCCAAGGCTTGGAATTTTTTCTAGGTTTCTCACTGGATAAATGGGCCAGAGAATGTGGTCATTTGCTGCTGCTTTCCCCGGCCATTTGCAGGAAGTAGGCAGGAGTAGAGCTGGAATTTATATGAGATTCCTGTGCCTCAGCTGGAGAATTTGCTTGTACACCACACTGCTGACATTTGAAAGTGCTTTTATCTTTTTCAATTTTTTAGGTGGTGGATGATTTTATTTAATATGTTTCTTCTAATTTCTGTATTTTCCAAATACTTTCATATGAATATATATAAATTATATATATATATATATAATTTTATTTTTTGTAATGATGACATAGTTAATTACATGGGATTTTTTCCCACATTTTATTATTATTGCTATCATTTTATGATACAGTTCCATATTCCCTTATCCCCTCCCCAATTCCCTCCCCCCATCTAGTTCCTTTATATCATTAATAACATAGTCATTCATACTCAATTATATGTCCATCACTATGGGCATGGACAATGGCAGAGAGTCCAGAATCCTATTGTCAAGATATAGTCAACAGTTTCACTGTAAGTCCATCCTTGTCTGGAAACAGAAATGCATACCACACTGCATCCTCACATCTGAATGTTAGTCTCCATTATATAACTACTGTACATTCCCTTAAATGAAAAGTCATGATACAAAATCAACAATAGAAAGAAAAATAGAAATTTACAATGCCATGGAGTTAAATGACATGTTACTAGATATGACAGGCTCCATTACACAACTACTATACATCCCCTTAAATGAAGAGCCACAAAACAAACTCAACATCCGGGAGACAACAAAAAAGAAATTAACAACACCAAGAAGTTAAACCACATGCTATTAAATGTATAACATGTAGCTGAAGAAGTGAAAATCAAGAACCTTCTTGAAGAAAATGATGTGACTGTATGATCTACGAGTCATTGAATGATTTAATCAGAAGAAAGTGTTTTGAAGAGATGAAACCAACAGAAAACAATAAAACCCATGTGATATAGTTTCCGCTGATCTTTGAAGGAGTGTGTCTCCTCCAGACAATAGACAGATGGGTTTTGTTTCTTAATCCAGTCTACTAATCTATGATGTTTGATTAAGCTTAAGCCATTTACATTCAGAATCATTTTAGGAATGGGTTGTTCATTGGTTTAGTCTTCTGTTGTCCTTTTACTGGGATGTTCTTCTCGTGTGCCTTTGGTTTTGGTAGGTGTTATTCCTCTTCTCTGTCAAGAGAACGTCTTGAAGTATCATTTGTAGGGCAGGTTTGGAAGAGGCAAATTCTTTTAGCTTTTCTTTACTCTGGAAGAATTTTATAAGAATTTTATTTCATTTTCAAAGATGAAAGAAAAATTTGCTGGATATGTTATCCTAGGCCGACAATTTTTTTCTTTCAGAATCTGGAATATGTCACTCCATTCTCTTCTTGCCTGTAGAGTTTCCTGTGAGAGATCTCCTGTGAGCTTAATTGGCATTCCTTTATATGTCAATTGATTTTTTTCACGTGCACATTTAAGGATCTTTTCCTTATGTTCGATTGAAGAGAGCTTGATGATCATGTGTCTTGGTGAAGATCACTTTTGATCAAGCCTGTTGGGAGTTCTGTGCCCCTCCTGGATCTTGTTTCCCAAGTCTTTATCCAGATTAGGGAAATTTTCCTTGATTATTACATTAAATACATTTGCAAACTCAGCTTCTCTTTCTGTACCTTCTGGGACTCCCAGAACTCTTATATTTGGCCTCTTCATAGTGTCTTTCAATTCTTGAATACTTTTTTTGGCCTGATTCAGCTCTGCTTCCAGCTTTTTCTTTATTTCCCCCTGGTGACAGGAGATATCTTCCAATTCTGAGATTTTTTCTTCTGCTTGCTTCACTCTATTTTGGAGACTTTCCACTGTACTTGTAATTTGCTCTACTGTGTTCTTAATTTGATATACCAGCCTTGATTTGCTTTACTGCTTCCTTCAATTCTTTGAACTCTTGCATGAGCTTCTCATTTTTGACCAGAATCTTTAAAATGAGTTTTATGGATTCTGTGTTCCCCATTTTCTCGATGTCTTCCTCAGTTAACTCTGAGGTTGGCATAGGGTTTTGCTCCTTTGCAGGGGAGTTTTCAGTAATATTCATTGTGCCTTTGTCTCTTCTTTTGCTCTTGATCATTGTACTTCTCGTTAGCAGAGTGTTCTTCTTGGGGCAGGTTTCTAAGCTGTGTCACTCAGGGGTCTATAATGTGATTTTACTTATTGTAGTTGGTACACAACTTTTTGGCTTGCAGCCACTTGTGCCACAACCTCCAGCGAGTTCCAGGTCTGGATTCTTATGTCAGATCCAGGATTAGAGAGACACCAGGTGTCCTATGTAATTAGATTGTTGGTGGTGCTGATCATGTCAGAACCTGTTGGACGTTAGGTCTGGGTGCCACATGGACCTATTTTGACCCATACAATGCCACAGTCGGTATTATTTTTTTCCTGCGGGACCTCAGCGAGTTCTCGCAAGCTCAGCACATGCGCAGTTCACTGTTGTCCCCTGCAGTCCCAAAGCTATTGTGCCTGACGTGCTGCCACTACAGTTCTTGATCTGCTGGCCGTCAGATCCGAGGGCAACCCAAACCTGCCCCAGTGGAACTTGTAGAATGCCACGTCGTTGCAGTTCACCGAGTCAGATATGAGCAAACTCCCAGGTCAGAGCATGCTCCATCCTTTCCCTTGCCCTTTCCTCTTTACGCAAAATGGCGCCCAATTCAGCTCTAGAGGGCTGACTGGGCTATGAAATTAACTCTGTTCTCACACTGTCTGAGATTTACTGCTCTGTCTCTGCTCCTGGTCAAATCAATCAGACTAGCAGGACGGACAGTTCCCCGTCTGGGTTCACCTTCCAAGCTCCCAGTGAAAGTCCCTTCCCACCTGGTTGCTGGTGGAGTTCTGGCTGCTGGTGAGGTTCAGAACGCCGAGCTGGAGTATCAGTCACTGCAACACCACACTGCTGTGCCCACTGCTTTCCTGTGTGAGTCAGTCTCCAGGTACCCCTCTGCTGTGGTTCTGTCCTTTCCTTTTTCCTGAAATGTGTCCTCTCTGCTTTATCCTGATTAAATGTTTCTCCCACCATTTAAACGTGTCCGTACCCTATTCCGCCATCTTGATTCTCCCAATTACATGGGATTTTAATCTAATACTTTTCATTTAATTTCTGTGTTTTCCAAATACACACACACACACACATATATATATATAAATAAAATTTTATTTCTTAATGCTTACATAGTTCATTATATGGGTGGGGTTGACGATTAGGGGAAAGTGGTTGAAACCATTATTTCCACATTTTGTTTTTTCTTCTTCCTGATTCTGAAAGGGAAAGATAAGGGGAGAAGCCTCGCCCAGTCTCCTAACCATCTCAATGCCTGGGGAAGGAAAACAGCCACCTGACATCATCTCAGGGTCTCTGATGTAGAACATGTTCTGAGGGTTCTGTTGAAATTGTTTCAGTAGTTCTGACATGCTGCCAATCCCATATATTCAAAGATGAAGAAATATTTTCAAGGTGTATTGGCTGACATAGTTTCTCTTAGTCTCAAGTCACCTAGAAATTTGCTGTCAAGCTTCAATGGGGTAGTTAACCAATTTGTTCTACCCTTCTTCTTCTGCTATGGCTTGCAGTTGCCATATATTGCAGATGTTTGCAGCTGCATGACTCAAATCCTCCATATGCAGAGCTGAGGAAACCCAGTTCTGACAAATGCACTTCATTGTCACACCAGAGGTCCTGCCATTCTTCCCGTAGTTGGAGTTATGAGTCCAATGATGAAGTTCGGGGAATCCTCAAAGAAATCTTATCTAAGGCGATCTCATTTGTGTCCTCCAGTACAGGGTCAAGCTCATTCTGTCATCCACAGCAGCCTACACACACACTCACTGATAGTTGCAACTGCTAGATCAGATCTATTTATAGCCTCTTCTCTCATGCAAACCAATGGATGCTGTGGCCCAGCTCAACCCTGCCCACTACACACTTGTCTGTCATGTACATAATGGGAGCTGTGGCTCAGTCATAACAACCTCCAAATGCCCTGACTGAGCTGTCTCCCAACCCTGGTTCCTGTGCCTGCTAGTATGTACAGTGGATTGGTCTAGTCTGTGCCACATCTCATTCAGCTCTCATACACATCATGTGGCATTGAAGCCTAACTTAACCCTACTGACTCTCCTCCATCCTTCACTAATGCCAGCAAGTGCCACCACCTGTCTAGCCAGGTCCACACCCAGTCTTGGTTGTCATGCTCACCAGTGGGGGTTGCACCCTATCAGAGAATTTTCCACAGTTTCCCTACTGGACCCTCTCCTGACCGTGGATCTTGTACGCTCCAGACGGTTCTGCATTATAGCTTGACAGGGCTTGCCTTCAGTCCCAGCACTTGCCAGTTGATGCGGTGGCAAAGCCAAACACACCTATACTTACTATGCACCAATGGATGCAGTTAGCATAGCCTGGCTCTCTAACCCATTTTACATGCAGGCCAACACTAGTTGTAGCCTTGCATGGCCTTGTCTGCCCTCAGTCTCAGGTCTCACAGGAATACTAACCCAGCATAGCTACCCTAGTAGGCTCACACCTGTCCTCCACTCTCATGTATCTCACATGTGCTGTTGGTACTGTAGCCCCTTCTGGCATGGCCCTTCTAACCTTGCATATGCCAGTGGATGCTATAGCCTGGCCTGGTCTGCCCCTAGTTACAGCTCATGGTGTTTCGTGCTACATATGCCCAACCCAGCCCAGCCAGCCCCCAGTCCTTGTCCTAATGTAAAGTGGCTGGTGCTGTGGTCTGAACTGACCTGTGCTGTACTCTATTCTGATTCTCAAATCTGCTAGTGGGTGTTATAAACTGGCCCAGCCTGGCTCGCCCTCAGACCCAATCTACACATATGCTGGCAGGCAGTGTAAAATGGCCTGGTCTAGACTACTAGAAGTAAGCAATTGAAGGCAACATTTTGCCAGAAGGAAATATTTTTTTTTTGTAGAGATTTCTTATTTTCTTTTATAAAGTATAAATTTTAATAAAATGAAATTTAAAAGTTTATGTATTTTATTAAACTGAAAGATGAAACTAGGAAAATAATTGGCAGTAAGAAAAATATCTTCAAACTTATTCTACATGTTATTCAATCTAATGAATATATTCTTTTGTTTTTTTGTAAATTTAGTCTGTTTTTTTCCTCTATTTTATTTTTAAGTATTTGTTACAATTCCATAAACAGATCAGTTGGTCTGGCTGCTGCTCTAGATGCATCAAAAGGGTATAATGTTTCAATTTTGTTTGTGTTTGGACAACAACATGGAAACAAAAGTTGACATATGCTTATGTAGAGATTTTCCATTTGGTTTTTTTAATAAGGTTTGACATCTTTCCCTCCCCCCGCCCCCAAGAAAATCAGTTAGGATATTTCTCTCTTCTGTGTAGAAGATTATAAGAGCATAGACTCTGTTTTACATGATGATGGGAACTTCTGTTGCAAAGATTTTTTTTTAAGCCACTTACAATTTAATATCCCCTTTAAAAATCAGCAAATTTAACATTTTCATATTTACCGTCCCTTATTGTATCTGTGTATTTGCATTTGGTTTGAGGGATGAGTTTTTCAAAGTAGCATCCTTAATGTAAACACAGCAAACTTCAAAGCAGATTCTTCCCCAAAAGCACCATGCCAAGTGTGTTCCTGCAGCATGGAAGTCTCCACCCCTCCTTCTGGAAGTCTCTCCCCTTGCACAGCTTGTCGCCAAGTGCCCAGTTTTCCATTTTCTCTCTCACTGTCTGATAATTATAGCCAGGCATCATCTCCTTTCACACGTTTCTCACCCTAAAATTCATAGCTCAGTAGGATCTGTTGCTTATACCATTCTCTATAGTAAGGTGTTACAATTCTTCCTTTAATCTATGAACTCAAAATTCTCAGCAAAACTCAAATTTTCTCAAATCTACCATGCTGAAATTATGCAAAAGTTTATTATTGCTGGGCAGGCAGTAAGCTTGATTTCTTCACTTCTGGAGTAGTAGATCTCACTGGGGAGACAAGAGATAAAGCAACAAGGCTGTGGGAGACGGCTCTGAAGCGTGAAGGGTACAAAACATCTGATTGAATCCAGGAGTGAGTGGAGGCTGTCCTGCAGCAGAGCCATTTCAACAGAGACCTGTCGTCTTGCTCTGTGGTGAGCATCTGGGAGTTTGGATGAGGGAATGACGCAGTGTTCCAGGATGACCAAAGAGGCATGTGGATGAGGATCTGGAAGGCAAGGCAGCATGGCCATTAATTTCTGGAGGTGATTGGTTATTTTTAGCACCTAAGCATGAGTGAAGGTGAATCTGAGAAAACATCTGAGAGACAGATTTTCAAGTTGATGTAAGGGGGCAGTCTCCAAAGGCAGTGGGTAGCAGGGCTGTCGACAGTTCTGGGAGTTTTTTTGTTTTTGTTTTAAAATTTTTATTTCCACATAGTTTCCTTCATGTATCTGAGGTAAAGGGGAATTTTAAGGGAGAAGCTCCACCCAGTCTCCCACCCACCCCAGGTTCTTGTATGTACTAGCAAGTACAGGGCCCGATACAGTCCATCACCCTAATCAGCTGGTGGTTGCAATTGCTGGGTTGGTTCTGTTTCCATTGCTGTCTTTTACATGAACCAATGGGTGTTGCAGTCCAGCCTGGTTCTGCCCAGCACACACTCGGTCCTCACATGAACCAGTGGGAGCTGCATCCTAGTTGGAGCAACCCACAATATCCCCCACCAGGTCTGTCCCCTACCCTGGTTTGCCAGTATGTACTGCAGACTAGTCCAGTCTGTCCCATGTCCCATTCAGCTCTCTTACATGTCAATGGACATTGAAGCCTAGTTCCATCTAACCAGCTCCACTATGCAGCCCACACACATTCTGTTGGGTCCTTTTCTGTCTAGCCATCCCAGCCCTTATCCTGGTTTTCATGCCCTCCAGTGGGGGTGGTAACCCCAGAGGGAGGAGCCCACTATTTCCCTTCTAGGCCACTCCCACTCCTGGATCATGCACTCTCTAGGTGATTCTGCAGTTTAACTTGACAGAGTTAGCCCCCTCTGCCAGCATGTGCCAGTTGATACTGCAGAAAAGCCCAGACAACCCTCACCCACTCTGATTTATGCTTGCACCAGCAGGAACAGTCAGCCTAGCCTGGCTTTTCAGTAGTATATGTGCTGCTGAAGTGACCGCCTAGCCTGGCTTTTCCCTGATCTAGCTCACATGAGGTCCACAGGTGTTGTATCCCTGCCTAGTCTGGTCTGCCCCATCGTAGCTCTCCAGTGGGAATAGCCATCCAGCAGGGGAGCATCTCATATTTCCCCTGCCAGCTCCACCCCCTTCTGGGTTCTCACGTATGCTGGTTGGGCGCTGAGGTCACATGGATACAGGTAACCTAACATTGGCATTCGTAATGTGCACTGGTTTTTGTCACGACTGAACCTGGTTCGACCAACACTCTGTTCTGGTGCTTGGATTTGCCAGTGGATGTTGTGAACTGATTCAGCCTGGTCTGCCCCAACCCTTGCCAAATATATGCTAGTGGGAAACTTTCCATGGCCTGTTCTGGGCTGTTTCCTTCCATGTTTCTTGTGCTTACCTGCAGGGTCTGTGTCCTGCCAGAGGAGTTGCCCAGGCTCCTCCATCAGAACCCCTCCCAATGTCAGATTTTGTGCATACCAGGGGGTCCATGAGCCAGTCCTACTCAGTCCACCTCCTGTCCTAGCAGGAACAGTGGCTTGTCCTGACTGGCATTCAGCCCAATCTGGGTGTTACTGTTGGATATTTCAGCCCAGCCATGGCTCATCCATTCCCACATACAGATCACACATGGCTCAGTAGGGACAGAGACCTAGCCTAGTCTGTGCAACATCCACCCTGGTCCTGCAGAGCACCAGATGGTGTTGGAGTCCAGCCCAGCTTGGTGCATCCAGTCCCAGGCCACAGTTGTGCTGAGACTATAACCGTATCCTGATCAGAATGCAGCCCCCATTCCAGCCCCGTGCTCCCTGGTGGGAACCTCCACCCAGCTATCATGTTCCCTTAGCTCCCCAACCAGGCCTGTTACCAGCCATAGATCACATGCATGCCAGTGGTTGCTCTGACACAGCTTGGCACAGCCCCTCACCTTTCCCGGCCCTTGCCTTACATACTATGGCTTAGTGTCCCTGGCTCATGCAGACCAGTTGGTGCAAGAGCCTAGCTTGGCATGACCTGTGCTCCATCCTGATTTCTAATTTTGCTTCTGGGCTAGGGTTTGCTAAGTCCTGCCCAGTCCACCCCATTCCATTATCAATCCACACATTAGCCAGTAATTAGAGTTACTTTGCCCAGCTTGCATGACCTCCAGGTCTAGACCATTTGTTCACCAGCGGGAGCTATGACCTGCCAGGGGAGTTTCCCAAGTTTCTCCACTTGACCCACTCCAGGACCCAGTTCTCATACATGCCGTGTGTTTTAGGCCAGTGTCCAGCATAGTCTAGTCTTTTGTTTGGCCTTGTATGAGCTAGTGAATGTTGCAGCCCAGCACAGCCCACACCCTATTCAGGATGCACATTCGGGTGCCACTGCCTTGACTATTTCAAACTGTTGTGGGTTCCTTTACCTGTGAGTGATGGCAGGCTCCTTGGTCACAGTGCATTCAAGGCAAGAACTTTAGCTGCTAGCCCACAGCACCAGGCCCAGACCCCTTCAACTCTTGAGGTAACCAGTGTGTCTAGTATTTCCACGGGGTTTGACCCACACATCCCCCACAGAATCTACCCCCGGATTTGGTTCTCTCATGTGCCACTTAATTTCATGGCCCTAACTAATATGACCAATTTCCTGATCCATCAACATGTCAGGTAATAGGATATGATCCTGCTAGATAAGTCTTGGTTTTTTCATGGACAGGTGCTTAGTGATTACAAGTGCCACACAGTATTTAAAGGAGTTTGGTATATCAGTCTTATCCATAAAGATCATTTGGTCCCTCTCCTCCAACCTAATAATCATTAACCTCTCTAATCATCAAAGGAAAAGTTTTTCTGTCATTGGGAGTCTTTAGCATTGATTGACATCCTAGATGTATAGTGGGCTTGACATGCAGATACCTAAGCAGCAATTCAGAGCCCAAACCCCAGAGCAGGCCATCCCTCCGGCCAGCAGGCAGACCCTGGCGTCAAATGACAGGTCACCACGTGGATGTGGTGGCTGGAATGGGACTCTGACCATGGAGCCATGGAGATGATCCTGGCTTGGCACCCACCAGCAGCCCTAAGGCTGCTGGAAGTTTAAATTCCCAGGTCCCAAACTCGCCTCCTCTCCAATCCCATCCACCACACCCTGTTGGTGGTGGGTTGGGCCCTGGACCAGCCCAGCCCTCCAAACTTCCCCCTTCTGTGTACTCACCATGAAGGGACCAGTCTCTGGAGTTTGGGCAGGCCCAGGGACAGGTCACCACATGGACACGGTGGCTGGAATCAGGGCTCCAAGCATGGAGACGATCCTGACCTGGCATCCACCACAAAGATTCCTAGCTTTGGCATTATTAATGCTTTAGAGTTGCTAATCTTTCATTGTGCAGTCTCTTCTGTGGATTATAGTATGTTTGGGACATGGTTGGCCTTCACTCACTAGATACCAGTAGCACCTGCCTATTTGTGACAGCTTAAAATGTTAAAATGTCTCTGAATATTTTGAAAGGGTCTCCTTGTAACAAGATGGCCTGTGGTTAACTTAGGGTGACAGCTTACTAGGTCTTTGTTAGTAGGAAGTCTCTGACTCTTTGAGACTGTGCTGTAGTGATAATCAGATCTGGATATGGAATCAGAGAAAAAAAAATCTGTGTTTGAATCCTGGTTCTACTGCTTATGGAATGTAAGACTTTTGGTAAGATGTATAGTTTGTCTGAGAATGAATTCCTAATTTGTTAAGTAGAAATGATAGTGCATAACTTCTAAGATGAGTAAAAACCAGGGAATCCATATGTATAAAGAATATGGTATGTGATAACATACTCTATAATGTGTAACCTCATCATGTTTACTAATATACAAAATAAAGCTGGAATTTTAAACGGGCAGAGAAATGCAAACTGTCTTGTGGTTCCCTGTTAACATGTGCTATGTAGTTCTGGTTTTACAATTCCTCTCTTCACCTATATTTCCATCCCAGTTCTTATATTCTACAAATGAATTATTTATGACTAAAGGGAAGAGACTGGGAAAGTGGAAAGACACGTAGTGAGAGATCTGGAGAGAGGTTTTCTGGAGGGATCATCTATTGGAGTGCTCCAAGTACAGGCATTGGCAACTAATTTAGATTCTTGATGTGACCATGTGGAAAGACTATAAAGGACCCTGTCAGCCTTCCATCATTCTGAACTCCATTCTGCACTGACAAGGGCCATATCCACGTTTTGTCTTTTGCTTTGGGAGACAGTGACATTGCTTTTACTATTCAGGAATGAGGTTGGCAAAATGTTAAATTTGTTTTTTTTTTTTTAGGAAGCAGCTTAGAAAACAGTCAGAATGACTAGCACAATTTTCTGGCCGGCTCTTCAGTCTGAATCTCTTCTGAGCTGAATCTCAATTTAGAAATAAGACCAGGCTCAGCAAGAAACAGTAGAGATCAAACAGTTGGTAAATGCTACAGTCTCTGACAACCCTTTTCATCCACCACATCTGTAATTCAGACTCCCATGTCTACTACATGCTGGCAGTTAAGAACCTCTTGTCCAATAACAAAGCAGTTACACTTGCAATTTTTTTTTTCTGAAATTGTTTTTTCTGAGTATTGGAGTTTCACTCATTTATGCAAGTCTCTTTTCCTTCTGTTTGTCCTCTTCCTAATTTTTGTCAGTTTCATCATGGAACCCAAGATTAGAGATAGATACAAGAGGCTTTCAAATCCATTAATTGATGTGTATCCAAATCATTTGTGATGTGTTAGATTGTCCTGTCACTGAATGATTTAAGGGATGGAGCTCATTGCTACACAATGCAAGATGCTCAACTGATGAACAGTGGGTTCTAATTGTTTGAAGCACAGTTCCTTGCTCTGTTTTGCAATTAGTGCTCCTTCAACAAATGCCTGTTTGAGGATCTTCTGTGTCAAGTTCCAAATATGAAAAGAAATATTTTAGCCCTTTCCAGTATCATTTCATTCAATATAAGATCCTTTCTGTTTGCTGCCACAAGCCAAAACACCAGATGTAGCAAGCCATGCAGGTTTTATTGCAACAGGGAAAATGGCCATGGGGACAAGTGTAGAGGCAGAAAGAGGGAACTAAGACATCTTCTGCCATAGTGGCAGGAATGGGCTCCAGGGGAAGTAGATTAGAGGGAGAGAGCAAGAAGAAGCATGGCAAGCATGTGGGAGTATGCCATCACGGCTGAGGGCAGGTGTCAGGGAGCCTTGAAGGATTGCTAGAAAGGGATGTAAGTGGGCCAGCCACAAGGGGTTGGTGGATAGAACTGTTGGGGCCAGGGGGAATTGGTATTTACTTTGGTGAGCAAGGACTAGAGAGGAGCTGCAGTGGATTGACAGATAGGGCCTTCAGGAATGGGTGCCATGAGGTTACAGTGGATTGGTGGGAATAAGATTATGAAATTGCAATGAATTGGCAGACAACAAAATTTGAACCCAAAGGGCATATGATTCTGAAGGAAGCTGAGATTTAGAGGAAGCAGATATTTAAAATTGTGTTGATTCCAAAATGGCTGGGGTCTTACGGCCAATGTTCACATCACTTTTCAGAAATAAAGTCTTCCTTCAAGGAGTACATTTTTATAATGGTATGCTAAGTGTGTGTACCTGATTAATTTAGGAAATAAATTCTTTTTTAAAGGTTCGTTGGGCCACAGTAGGCCTCAAGCAGGGAGCTGAATGGGAAGTGGAGCATCTGGGATTAGAACCAGCGCCTAAAAGAAATTCTGCTGTTTGGCTACCATGTCGGGCCATTTGCTGATCTTAAGCAATGAAAAGCTCTTGAAAGGCAGAAACCACAAAGATTACTTTTACATAAAAAGCACTTGGATAGGGCCCAGCGTGGTGGCACAGTGGTTAAAGTCCTCACCTTGCACACCCAGGATCCCATATGGGCACCGGTTCTATCCCAGCAGCCCTGCTTCCCTTCCAGCTCCCTGCCTGTGGCCCAGGAAAGCAGTCGAGGATGGCCCAAGGCTTTGGGACCCTGCACCCGCTTTGGAGACCCGGAGGAAGCTCCTGGCTTTGGCATAGCATCGGCCGTTGCGATCACTTTGGGAGTGAATCATCGGATGGAAGATCTTCCTCTCTGTCTCTCCTCTCTGTATATCCGCCTTTCCAATAAAAAAATAATAAAAATAAATCTTTTTTTAAAAAAAGCACTTGCGGATAAGAGGTAGTACATTCACATGTCTCATATTTTGAGACAATGTATCAGAGCTAGAGTTTACAAGAGCTAGGTGGAAAGTTGTGTTATTAATTAGGTAAAAGCCTTTTAACCATTTAAAAGATGTTACAACAACATGTATTTTAAAACTTGCTTTAACAGAGGATCAGATTTCTATCACATGTATCAATGATAAATGTTTAGAAAATGTTGCAAATGGTAGAAAAAAGTATAATCAATTATATCACAAATTTTTTTTTTACAATCTTCCTCATTAACACATTTCCATGTTTGTAATTATTTTGCATCTTAATATATTAACTAACAGAGAACATGGGTTCATCTCATACATTGAAACAATTTAACAATTGATTGTATTTTAATTCTGTACCAGTTTATCCTTGATATAAACATTGCATTTTTTAAAATATATATGTTTTTATTGTATTTTGACGATCTTTACATAGGTAATTAGGGTAAAAAAGGTTCAAGGGCTACAGGGAAGTAGATAAGACCACCATTTCCATACCGCTTCCTTCATATATCTGAGGTAAAGGGGGATATTGAGGGAAAAGCCCCACCCAGTTTCCCACCCAGCCCAATTCCCGGATGTGGGGCTTGTTCTGAAATTATCGTTCAAGTGGTTTTGATAGTTCACCATTCATGGGTCGCTATCAGTCTTGCCACTCCAAGCACGATGAGGTCATTGAAGAATCCACTGATTGACACAGTCCCTCATAGAGTCTCCATTTGCCCAGTATTTTGCTGCCGACAAATAGCTAAGGTTGCCTATTGACTTGTTCTGTCTTTTCTTGGTTAGAGCTCTGCGTCCAGTATCACGACTGGCGAGATCCCCAAAGGAGTTTTGAGGTATCCCCAGTCCAGATTCCTGCGTGTTCTAGCAAGCATAGGTCCTGGCACAGTCCATTGCCCTGATCAGTTGGTGGTTGCAGTTGCTGGGTTGGTTCTGTCTCCATCCATGCCTTCCACTGGAACCAATAGGTGTTGCAGTCCAACCTGGTTCTGGCCTGCACACACTTGGCCCTCACACATACCAGTGGGAGCTGCAGCCCAGTTGGAGCGACCCACAGTAACCTCAACCAGGCCCACCTCCTACCCTGGCTTGCCAGTATGTATGGCAGACTAGTCCAGTCTGTCCCACATTCCCTTCTGCTCACATACATGTCAATGAGTATTGTGACCTAATTCCATCTAACCATCTCATCCAACCAGCCCTCACGGATGTTGTCTATCTAGCCACCCCAGCCCCCATACTAGTTCCTGTGCCCTTCCATGGGTGGGTGGTAACCCAAGGGGGAGGAGCCCACTATTTCCCTCCCAGGTTGCTCCAACTCTCCAATTATGCCCTCTCCAGGTGGCCCTGTGGTTCAACTTGACATGACTAGCCCCCGCTAGCCGATGCTGTGCCCGAGCCCCCAAAACCCTCATTCACTCTAATTGTAGATTGCACCAGTTGGAATAATCAGCCCAGCCTGGTTTTCCCCCCAATCTGATCCACATGAGGTGCGCAGGTGCTGTGGCCCTGCCTGGTCTGGTCTACCCCCTACCCAGCTCATGCTCCCCAGTGGGAGTTGCCTTTCAGCTAGGGAACCACCCCTTATTCCACTGCCAGCTCTGCTCCCTCTCTTTCAGATTCTCACATGTTCTGGTTGGGTGCTGCGGACACATCCGGCTCAGGCAACCCCACCTTGGCATTCCGTGTTGTGTACTGCTTTTGTCACGACTGAACCTGGTTCGGCCCGCACTCTGTTCTGGCGTTCGGATTTACCAGTGGATGAGGTGAACAGATTCAGCCTGGTCTGCCCCCGACCCATGCCAAATGTGTGCCAGTGGAACACTTTCCATGACCTCTTGGCTGTTGCACTTCTTGCACTGACCTGCAGCGTCTGTGTCCTGCCAGAGGAGTTGTCCAGGTTCCTCCACCAGAACCCCTCCAAGTACCAGCTTTCATGCATACCATGTGCCAGTTTGCCCCCTGTCCTTGTAGGAACAGTGGCCTTTCTTAACTGGCCTTCAACCCATTCTGGTTCTTGCTGTAGGAAAACATTGTATTTTTTAGAGAATGCTTTCAGTGCTATATTTAATTATGCACAAATACTGTTCATAGTGTACAAGAGGCTAGGTATTAAGTTTATATTCAGAAGATTTTCCTCTCTGTCTCTCCTTTTTTCTGCGTATCTGAGTTTCCAATAAAAATGAATAAATCTGTTCTTTAAAAAAGAAAATATCTTGCTTAAAATTTAAACTCTGTAAAGACCTTTAGTTGAATATCCATTGTTTTTGGAGGTCTCTCTTACAGCAAGTTACTGAACAAATTTGTAAGTAACAGCTTTTTTTTTTCTTAATTATTTTTAGCCCTGTCCTAGTGAGTGCATGATGGGTGGGGAAGAAATAAAAATAAGAGATGGGGAAGGAGAGTGCAGTGAGGGACAGACAAAGGAAGAGGTGAGTGAAATCATAATGGGAAGGTATAGAGGTGGGCATTGGGAGTGTAGGGCCGCAGGCTTGGCAGATGCAGATGTAAGTGGACAACGGGGCTAAGTACCACAGGGCATTGGTGAATAGAGCTGTCAGGTACCATGTCATAAAGTACAGAGGATTGGCATAGAATTCAATTTAAACCTAAAGGGCATGAAGCTCACAGTTATGACACCCTAAGGTGTTCAAGGCCTAGGAGCAGCAGGTATTTAAGGTGAAACATCTGTCTTAGTGGCCACTGTCCCATTCAGTCCTTACAATAAAGTAATGAATAGATAGAAATTTTTCCAAAAGTATAAAATATCTAAAAATACTGCTTATTGAACAGAGTGAATAATGATTCTTTACAACCATCTGGTTTATGCTGTAGGCACAAGGACAATTGACTTCAATGATGTGGTTTAAAGGAAAGATTTTTAAAATGGGTAAATGCAAGGATGAATATGGGTCCTAGTCATGTGAGGTGTTCAAACTGTAGATTAATTACAGTGCCATGAGCTAGTTCCGAGATACAGAAAAGCAGGCATAGCCAGAGGCACATAGGGCTGGATACAGAAGGAGATAGACAAGACTTGTTAGTACAGGTTTCTGAAACACAAGAAAGAATACAGAGCATGCCAGATAAACTGGCACAGTAGATGGGATCCTGTGTTAATTTATAGTGAGTTCATCTATAGCCTCAAGTGTTTGAATATACTGAAAATCAGCTATTGTGGCAATCCAATAACAGCTACCCAGGAATGAGGCAAGGCCACCCAGTGTCATCCAAAGAGCTATCTCATCTACTTTCTTCCATTCCTCAACCTCCCCACTGTAATTGGTTGTCTTCATGGGCATGCATCCCTCTCAAGTATGTAAATATCATCAAAAATAAGCTTTACTTATCTTTTAATTTATTTTTATTGGAAATTCAGATATACAGAGAGGAGAAAAGACAGAGAGGAAGATCTACCACCCACTGATTACTCTCCAACTGGCTGCAATGGCCAGAATTGAACCAATCTGAAGCCAGGATCCAGGAGCTTCTTGTGGGTCTCCCACACAGGTGTAGGATCACAAGGTCCTGGGCCATCCTGGACCTGCTTTCTCAGGACACAAGCAGGGAGCTGGGTGGGAAGCAGGGCTGCCAGGACATGGGCTAGCACCAATATTGGATCCTGGCATGTGCAAGATGAGGACTTTAGCCACTAGGTTACTGAAACAGGCCCATAAAAGTTACTTATTTCTAAGAAAGAATATGAGTCAGGTTCAAAGAGCCAGACCAGGAGACTTGGCATGCACTGGATCCCATGCCCCAGGGGCTCACATGAGCAGCATCCACCATGCAGGCGGGTCCCAAGAGATGAGTCATGTGATCTGAGCCGCACTGGACCCCCTGCCTCCAAGACCCAAGACCCGGCAGCCAGTGTACAAGCAGATTCAAGGACCTAGAACACAGTCCTGCCCTCCACCTGACCCTGCACACATTTTGCAAGAAGGCCCAAGGACCTAGGCTATGCAACACTGACAGCACTGGAACCCTGTCCCTGGAGCTCACAGACCCGGCACTCACCATGCAGGTGGGTCCAAGGTGATCCAGATCTCACTGGACCTCCCCTCCCCAGTACTCATGAACCCAGCATTTCCCACATGTGGGCTCAAGAAGGATTGGTCTAGACTACCTCGACCTCACTAACCTCCTGTCCCTGAGGCTCAAGGACCCAGCACCCACTGTGCATGCAGGCTCAAGGACCTGACCAGGTTACTTGAACACCACTCAACCAGGTACCCACCATGCAGGTGAGCTTAAGGACACTGATGCTGGTCCCACCTAAACTGCAGGCCCCTAGGGTTTCACAGACCCAGCACCCAACACACAAATGGGTCCAAGGACCCAGGCCAGTTGACCCAGGTCCTGTCAGCCCACCGTTCCCAAGCCTCATAGTCACTGCCTTTCCACCCCAGAATGGCATAACTTGCCTTGCCTTGGCATCAACCAATGGATGCTTCAGCCTGGGACATTCAGCCTGCCCGCAGTTCCAGCTCCTGTTGGTTGGTGCTGCAGCATAGTTGGTTGCAGATAGCCCCGGCTCCTGGTGCAAGTTGGAGGAGCTGCCAGTGGAGTTCTAGTGGGCCTGGTGCTGTAGCCTAGTGGCTAAACCCTTGGATATACCTGAATCACATATGGGTACTGATTAATGTCCCAGATGCTCCACTTCCCATCCAGCTCCCTGCTTGTGAGCTGGGAAAGTAGTAGAGAATGGCCCAAAGCCTTGGGAACGTGCACCTGCGTGAGAGACCAGAAAGAAGCTTCTGGCTTCAGATCAGTTCAGCTCCAGCCATTTCAGCCACTTGGAGAGTGAATCAGCGGAGATCGGGACCTTTGTCTTTGTCTCTTCTCTGCAAATCCTTTTTAAATACTTTGGATTGTGTGAATACAATTAATTTATAATGCTTTTTTTTTTTTTTTTTTACTTAGGATGTTATCCATTACTGACAGGTAAAAGTGCCTCAGATTTTAGCATGAATCAGTTTTCAAGTATTTAAAACTTTAATTTTATTGGAAAGCCAGATATAAAGAGAAGAGGAGAGACATAGAGGAAGACTTTCCATGCATTAGTTCACTCCCCAAGTGGCCTCAATGGTAGGAGCTGAGCCCATCCAAAGGTACAGGAGTTTCTTCTGATTCTCCCATGCAGGTACAGGGTCCTGAGGCTTTAGGCCATCCTCGACTACTTTCTGAGGCCACAAGCAGGAAGCTGGATGGGACAAGAACTGGCTGGATGGTACACAAACCAGCTGTGGTATGGGATCCCAGCACATGTAAGGCGAGGACTTTAGCCACACCAGTCCCATTTTCAAGTGTTTAAAAATATAGAAACCATTTTACTACTACTAGTAAAATCCTTATTATGAATAAATCAAACTAGATACCAAATACCTGAAAAAACGAGTTATAGAAATGTCTTTGTGAAGTTCTATTTAATGGAACTTGAAATTTAATTCCTTATTCCTCACAAATCAACCTAAAATATGTAGTTTTAGATACAGTATATTTCTTTTTAATCACTTTTATTAATACAATATTTATTTGAAAGGTAGATTGCAGAGAGGAGAGAGATATTCCATCAGATGGTTGAGGGCTATGCAATGCTTATTCCAGCAACAGGAATCATTTAGGTATGCAAATAACCCATTTAGTATGCCACCCACTGTGTTCCAGGCACAATAGCAGGATACTGTGTGGAATAGCCAGTAGACTTAAACAATGCAATTGGGTATCAGATGTGATCTATCCCAAACAGCAGCCCAACCTCCTGTATCATGACATCAATCCTCTGAGTCTGATGGTTTTCTTTGGCTGTTGCTACAATGTAACTATTTAATGAGGTAAAGTAAAAATACATTTCAAACTATGTTGCTGTCATATTTATGAATGTCCTGTGGGATAAGGCAAATAAAACGGCAAAGTCAAGTGTCATTGAAGGTTTAAGAGCTGGGAAATGTCATTGAAGTCTTAGGAAGTTTCAGTTGGAGCACTTACTAGAAAGCTGTATAGAATAAATATGTATTATATCAATTTTTCCTGTATAAGTGCAAATACAATTACTCTAATTAAAAATGTCTGCCTTCCACAGAGTTTTAAGTATTAACAACAATAAATGTTCTAACGGAAGTCCTCATATGGAGTCCTATGCAGCTCATCTGTAGAAATGGACAAATGCTTAATACCCCCAATCATTTTTGAGTAGCATCAATTTTAGTGACAATATTTTTTTTATGGTATGTTGTAATTTGAACAGTAGTTGTTGAAAAAAAAATAACTTAGTGCTTGGCAGTAACATATTTTTTAAAATTTTTAAGTAAATATAGGACATTTGCTTTAACCTAGAAATAACTTGAGTTTAATCACTGCCAATTATTGAACTTGTTTATGCTGTTTCTAGGAAGCCTTCGTGGCAGTTGTCATCTGTAATGCACTATTCATGCCTAGGAAAGTTGATTGTCTTTGTTTTTCTAGCGGTTGTGTCTGGTTCTTGTTTTGACATTACTTACACAACAGGAAGTAATAAGGAAACTTGGGAAAGCAAAACCAATTGGTAACTCCCTCTATCCACCTTTTCTTCCAGGTGTATCCCTGAAACCCACTACATGCTTCCAAGTCTAGAGAACAGAAACACACTTTCAGTAAGTTATATGTTTATGACTCTGTTTTACATTGTGTTGTAGGAGCTTAATGATGGTTTTCTTAAACTGAAACAAAGGAATAAATATTGGAGAAAGAAGGTAAGATTGGCATAACTATACATTGGAGAGCTAAATCTGATTCAAACTTTCCCTCCAAGTTTTCTGATGATAAAACTAAGACATATTTATTACATGATTCAAATTGAAACTAAGAATTTATTAATTATTGTGGGATGTCAAGTTTGAAATGGTGTTTATTGATCTTACAGATGATATAATGAAAATCAATCAATACCAACCTTAAAATAAGCACTCAACATTTGGGAGTAGTAAGAGTTTCCAAATATAAAAATAGTTATCAAGTTTTCAATTTTGCTTTTTTGGAATTGCTGAATTGGTATGGTGCCTAGTAGCATTTGGAGGTTTTTATTTATTTTAAAAACTGATTTAAGACATGTCTGCTATCTGCTGATTGATTTTCCAAATGTTCATAGTGGTCAGGGCTGGACTGTGTCAAAGAGAAGAACCAGGAGGTCGTACTGTGTCTCTAGATGAATCTAGTGCTTGAGCCATCTTCTGCTGTTTCCACTGCACATTAGCTTAAAGCTAAATTGGAAATGGGGAAGGTGGTAGCTTAACCTGATATGCCACAATGCTGTTTCCTTTTGCAGGGTGTTCTCCTTCCTTCCTTCCTTCCTTCCTTCCTTCCTTCCTTCCTTCCTTCCTTCCTTCCTTCCTTCTTTCTTTCTTTCTTTCTTTCTTTCTTTCTTTCTTTCTTTCTTTCTTTCTTTCTTTCTTTCTTTCTTTCTTTCTTTCTTTCTTTCTTTCTTTCTTTCTTTCTTTCTTTCTTTCTTTCTTTCTTTCTTTCTTTCTTTCTTTCTTTCTTTCTTTCTTTCTTTCTTTCTTCCTTCCTTCCTTCCTTCCTTCCTTCTTTTCTTTTCTTTCTTTCTTTCTTTCTCTCTTCCTCTCTTTCTTTCTTCCTTTTTTTCTTTCCTTCCTTCCTTCCTTCCTCCCTTCTTTTCTTCCTTTTTCCTTCTTTCTTTTCCTTTTCCTTCTCCTTTTCCTTTCTTTCAGATTTATTAGTTTGAAAAGCAGAGTTACTAAGAAAGAGAGAGAGGTGGAGAGAGATCTCCCATCGGCTTGTTCACTCCTCAAATAAACAGAATGTCCAGATGAGCAAGTCTTAAATCATGAGCCAGGAGTTTTGTCCAGGTCTACAACTTGGTTACAGGAACCCAAGTGTTTGAGCCATCCTCCACTTCCTTTCTAGGCCTGCTATCGGGGAGTTGGGTCAGAAGTGGAGCAACCAGGATATGAACCAATGCCCATGTAGTATGTCAGTTTCTTTATCTGCTAAAGCAAAGGGCTGGCTCCTGCTTCATATGCTTTGGTTTTTATTTAAAATGTAGATTTACGGAGAAAAGATGAAAGAGAGTGAGTGAGCTAGAGATTTCAGTAGGTAGTTCTTAAAAAGTTACCGTTAGGGAAATGTAAATCAAAATCGCAATGAAATATCACCCCAACCATGACCAAATGATTATTATTACTTAGAAGAAAGGGTTACAAATGCTGGTGAATATATGGAAAATGAAAACTTTTATACAATGTTGATGGGTGATAAATTAATTCAGTCACTGTATAAAATTTCTGAAATGGTTATGCTGTATGCCCTAAAAGTATGAACACATTGTATAAAAGAGATATCTGTAGCCATCTTGTTTACTGTAGCAGTGTTCATAATACAGAATATAAGGAATGATCTGAGGTGTCCATCTTTAGATGAAGGAATAAAGAAATTGCATATGTACAATAGACTATTCAGCTATGAAAATAAAATTTTGTGGATTGCATGAAAATGAGTGTAACTAGAGGGTAAGGTGTTAAGTAAAATATGCTAGTTACAGATATATAAATATCCCATATTCTATTATATAGAGTACCTTGAAGAATCAAGCAACAAAAGCAAAAGGAAGAAACACCTGTGTTTATCAATATTGGTGCAAATGCAGTCTTCTCAAACAAATGGTGAAGCATGATATTAAAATAAACAAATAAATGAATAAATAAATAAATTTTAAAAATAAACAAGTAGCTAGAAAACAAAGAGATAACTGGTTAATTTTAAGGGGCTTCCAAAGCACAGAAGCATATTGATTTATAGCAGCTTGGTGTTTGCCTTGTATGTATATTTTCTGAACAATTGACAGCCTGTGACTGGCTGAGACTAACTTACTTGTTACAAGAAGGTAGTTCTGAATAAGGTTGTAATTTGTTTCCCTACTAAGGTTGAAGTTCACTGCATTTAAAATTTTAGCTGAATTTAAATATTTTTTTCATAAAATGTAAAACAAATAGAAAGCAGAAAAGATTTTAATATAGACATATTCCAAAGTAAAAAAAAAAAATCACATATGTATTTAAATCCAGAGTAAGCTGTAGGAATTATTCACCCATTTGTGCAAATTTAATGTAAAATTTTTTTCCAATATATCATTTTTCAAGTTAAAATAAGAAAATATCCCATCTAGCAGGACAGTCAACTGGATTGCAGCCAACTTAGGAAAGAATGGGGGACAAGAGACACAAGAAACGGACAGCAAGACAGTATGTCTGATCAAGCTGACCAATTTTATTTTTCACACACAAGCCTTTATACTCTGCAAAACAGGACCTATGGGTGAGGGGAAAGAGGAAGTAGGGTCCAGGGTATGGTTTCACAGCTCTTTCTGGGTCGCTATCTCTAAAAGCCACTTATGCTCGCAAGAGGTGGGCATTGTTTCACAACTCTTTTCTGGGTAGCTATTTTCCAAAGCCCCTTATGCTCATAGGAGGATGCTAGCAGGTAGGGCATAAGCCAACATCCTGTCATGAGCACCAAGAATGGTCAGAGCAGGGTAGGTTGCTAGAAGACTCGTAAACCACAGGGTGTCTTAAGACCTGGTTTCTCTTGCACTTTGTTAGCTGGGGCTTTCCACTGACCTAGATCTATATTCAAAATGGCTTCAGTATGGCTATAATATATAGCTCCCAACAAGAAAATTGAATTTTATTAATGTCACTTTATATTTTTTAAGTATCAGCTTGTTTGAGAAAAATATCATGAATTATTCAAAAATGTTCTCACTATCCTATCCAGTATTAAACATGTGTCTTTCTTATCTACTATGTTATTTAGCTCGATGCTCATATTTATATCTACAGATTACACAGTGAACTCATTTTATAATTATTAGAGGAAATAATCGTACAGAATGATAAAGGAATTCCATTGTAACTTCAGAATTTCAAATAAACTGTAGGACAAGATATTTTGTGTTTACTTTATGTTGCCAAATAGACTGTAATTTAATCTGTGCCTTTAGAAGATGCAAATTAAACATGCAAAGAATAGTAATCCTGAGCTGAAGTTTTAGTCATTTCCCTCAGAAGACTGAATGTGAGACATCCATGGATACAGATTCTGTTCTTAATATATGGCTTTCCACAGAGAACGGACTTACTTCCTAAGCCTCTGCCTTAAGTGAATGATCCAGAAAACTTTCCCCTGCTTCGTAGATGAGAAATCAGTAGAGAAGCCCCCAGTATACCATTCTGATAAGACGAAATTCTACAGAAAGAAAATATGGCGGAACATGCCAGTTAGAAAACACTCAGCTTACTATTACAGACACTGAGTTTATATTTTTGCTCAATGTTAAAATGCTTATTTATTTTAATTGAATTGAAAAAGCAGAGTGGCAATAACAGGGACAAACTGAGAGTGATATCTTCTACTTGCAGTTTATTCTAACTATGCATTCAACATTTAATCAAACTCAGAGTCATTAGAGGAAAGAATTTGCTACAGAATAATAAGAAATAGTCTATTGTAGTTTTAGAATTGCAAAATTAATGCAGAATGAGTATTTTCATTTTCCTTTTACCCTATAATGCCATATAGATTATAAATTAAGCTGCATGAATAGAGGTTGCAAATCAAACATACTTAGAAGAATGTACTGTCAGTCTTTCTATTGAGTGATCCAGAACTGAGGAGACATGTGCGTTCCAGGTGTTGGTGTCATTTGAAGATGTGGCTGTGGACATTACCCAGGAGGAATGGCAGAACATGGACAATACTCAGAGGACCCTGTACAGGGATGTAATGATTGAGACATATAGCAATCTGCTGTCTGTGGGTGAGTGAAATTTTGTCATGCCCAACCAGAATAATTTCTTTATACTTGACAAATTAAGAATTTATGAAGTTTAGTACCTAGTAGGACTAGTATTTGAGGCTTTAAGGAATCTTAATATGGGAGAATCAAGATGGTGGAATAGAGTAAGGACATGCTTAAATGAACAGAGAAGCATTTAATCAGGATGAAGTAGAGAGGACATATTTCAGGAAATAGGAAAAGAACAGAACAACAGCAGAGCGGTGCCTGGAGACTGAAAGACACAGGAAAGCAGCGGGCACAGCAGTGTGGTATTGCAGTTACTGATACTCCAGCACAGCAATTGGAACTCCACCAGCAACCAAGTGGGAAGGGACTTGCACTGTGAGCTTGGAAGGTGAATCCAGACAAAGAACTATCCATCCTGCTGATCCGTTTGATTTGACCAGGAGCAGAGACAGAGCAGAAAATCTCAGAGGGGCAGTGCGAGAACAGAGTAGATTTCATAGCCCAGTCAGCCCCCTAGAGCTGAATTGGGTGCCATTTTGCGTAAGGAGGAAAGGGAAACGGAAAGGATGTAGCATACTCTGAGCAGGGAGTGAGCTCATTTCTGACTCCATGAACTGAAACAATCTGGCATTCTACAGGTTACACCTGGGGCAAGTCTGGGTAGCCCTCGGATCTGACAGCCAGCAGATGAAGGACTGCAGTGGTGGTATGAGAGGCGCCATTTGCGCACTGTGGCAATAGCTTTGGGACTGCAGGAGACAACAGTGAACTGTGCATATTCTGGAGTTGCAAGAACTTGCTGAGGTCCGGCAGGAAAATAATACTGACTGTGGCATCTTTTGGGTCAAAATAGTTCTGTGTGGCAACCAGACCTATTCCTACAAGATCAGCACCACCAACAACCTAACTAGATAAGACACCTGGTGTCTCTTTAATCCTGGGACCTGCTCCAACCAGAAGTGGGAGAAAGGTTGCAGAGAGAACAGTGCAGCCTCAGCATAGTATCACAGGAGGTGGAGAGTGGTGAGCCAGGAGCTGGGGCTGTGAAGACCACAGTGGAAATCTGACATAAGAACCCAGACCTGGAACTTGCTGGAGGTTGTGGCATAAGTGGCTGTAAGCAAAAAGTTGTGTACCAACTGCAATAAGTAAAATCGCATTATAGACCCCTGAGTGACACAGCTTAGAAACCTGCCCCAAGAAGAAGACTCTGCTAGCCAAAAGTACAATGATCAAGAGCAAAAGAAGATACAAAGGCACAATGAATATTACCGAAAACTCCCCTGCAAAGGAGCAAAACCCTTTGCCAACCTCAGTGTTAACTGAGGAAGACATCGAGAAAATGGGGACACAGAATCCATGACTCATTTTAAAGATTCTGGTCAAAAATGAGAAGCTCATGCAAGAGTTCAAAGAATTGAAGGAAGCAGTAAAGCAAATCAAGGCTGGTATAACAGAAGCTAAGAACACTGTAGAGCAAATTACAAGTACAGTGGAAAGTCTCCAAAATAGAATGAAGCTAGCATAAGAAAGAATCTCAGAATTGGAAGATATCTCCTGTCACCAGGGGGAAACAAAGAAAAAGCTGGAAGCAGAGCTTGGTCAGGCCAAAAAAAGTATTCAAGAATTGAAAGACACTATGAAGAGGCCAAATATAAGAGTTCTGGGAGTCCCAGAAGGTACAGAAAGAGAAGCTGAGTTTGCAAATGTATTTAATGCAATAATCAAGAAAAGTTCCCTAATCTGGATAAAGACTTGGGAAACAAGATCCAGGAGGGGCACAGAACTCCCAACAGGCTTGATCAAAAGTGATCTTCACCAAGACATATGTTTATCAAGCTCTCTTCAATCGAACATAAGGAAAAGATCCTTAAATGTGCACGTGAAAAAAACCAATTGATACGTAAAGGAATGCCAATTAAGCTCACAGGAGGTCTCTCACAGGAAACTCTACAGGCAAGAAGAGAATGGAGTGACATATTCCAGATTCTGAAAGAAAAAGATTGTCAGCCTAGGAAAACATACCCTGCAAAGCTTTCTTTCATCTTTGAAAAGGAAATAAAATTCTTCCAGAGTAAAGAAAAGCTAAAAGAATTTGCCTCTTTCACACCTGCCCTACAAATGATACTTCAAGATGTTCTTTTGACAGAGAAGAGGAGTTCACCTACCAAAACCAAAGGCAATCGGGAAGAACATTCCAGTAAAATGACAACAGAAGACTGAATCAACGAACAACCCATTCCTAAAAAGACAGGACCAAAGTACCACCCGTATATATTTAACTCTGAATGTAAATGGCTTAAGCTTAATCAAACATCACAGATTAGTAGACTGGATTAAAAACAAAGCCCATCTATTTATTGTCTGTAGGAAACACACTTCAACAAAGATTAGCAGAAACTATATCACATGGCTTTTGTTGTTTTGTGTTAGTTTCATCTCTTCAAAGCACTTTCTTCTGATTAAATCATTCAATGAGTCTTAGATCATGCAGTGGCATCATTTTCTTTAAGAAGGTTCTTGATTTTCATTTCTTCAGTTACATGTTACTCATTTCATATCATGTTGTTTAACTTCTTGGTGTTGTTAATTTCTTTTGTCTCCCTGATGTTGATTTTTTTTTTTTTTTGTGGCTCTTCATTTAAGGGGATGTATAACAGCTTTGTAATGGAGACGGTCATATCTAGTAACATGTCATTTAACTTCATGGCATTGTAAATTTCTATTTTTCTTTCTATTGTTGATGTTATTATGACTTTTCATTTGAGGGGATGTATAGTAGTTATGAAATGGAGACTAACATCCAGATGTGAGGATGCAGTTGATATGCATTTCTGTTTCCAGACAAAGATGGACTTAGAATGAAACTGTTTACTATATCTTGACAATAAGATTCTGACTCTCTACCATTGTCCATGACCGCAATGATGGACATATGACTGAGTATAAAAAACTATATGTTAGGTATGATATAAAGGAACTAGATGGGAGAAAGAGGCTTGGGGAGGGGATAAGGGAATATGGAATTGTATTATAAAATGATAGCAATAATAATAAAATGCAAAACAAAACAAAAAGAATCTCGATATTTACTCTTCAGATAATGATTTGTATTAGCCATTTTGTGACACAGATTCTAGATCCAATCTTTTCTTCTTTAAGCTCCAAGATAGTGATTTCACAAAATGTCTATTATTTCCAATTAACAGGGTATCACATAACAAAACCTGATGTGATCTTCAAATTGGAACAAGAATCAGTACCATGGACTGTGGAAAAATCTATACACCAGCAGGTTCCAGGTAGGGCAATACATACTGGGAAGGGAAGTTGATATGTATCTCAGTAAATATTCACTGGAATTCATGCTGATTTTTTTTAATGTTTCTTTCAAAATCAGTATTTTATGTCATGCATGAGACAAAGGCACTCTACAGTCTCCATACACAGTTCTATTCTAACAATGCCTTTAAATGTTAAAAATTATCGACCTGAAACACAAAATGTAGAAATAAATATTGATCTTTTACATGATCCCTTCAAGACAAGAAAAACTGGAACCGTTATGTGATGTAATACATCACAAGCATTAATTTGAATTTCTGTACCAAATTTTCTGTTCTACCCCATGAACTTAAAATACAAACCCCAAGTAGTTGAAAATGGAAAAAGAAACCCTATTTATTGTATTAATGTATTAACTGAAAAAGTGTAAGACTCATTTATGTGTGTACTTCTTGAATATTAAAATCTGTTATATCTAGAATGGCAAGAAACATCATTATCTTACTTGAGCATTTGAAAAGAAATACTTAGATGTAATTCATGGATATGGTTACTCTTTTTGCTCATTTCAGATCTTTCCAGAAAGAATGAGCTGCTTGGAACTATTCAGGAAAATCAAGAAACCACTTTCAGGCAAGTTGTAATCACAAAAGTTGTGTAACTTCAAAAAGAGTTACATTGCCAAAGATGGTTAATTTAAGCTCTGGCCATAATTGAAACATGCTATGAAAGGAGATTGTATAAAAAAGAAACTAGAAATACACTTTCTTCTTTTTATTTTTTAATTTGCAGAGAAGTTTTATTTGCAGAGTTATTAGGTGAATGTAGAAAGTAGATGGAATGGAAAAGGACCAGCTTGGAATGAGCAGGAAATGGGATACCTGTTGAGTGGAAAGAAGGAGATACATGAACACTTTTCAGAAGGGTCTTGGGTTTTTAAGTGTTCCATGACTCTTCCTTGTCTGAGCAAGAACCTATGGGAAGACATTTCCCATTGGTTGTCTCTCAATCAATAGCTCCTACTGTGTAGTTTCAAATGTACCCCTCCCATTCTATGGCTGATCAGGTCTCTGATGTTGAAAGCCACATGGCTTATAGAATTGAGACAAAACAAAACAAAGGAACTGGTCTTTACTCACTTCATCTCAGGAGTGTAGAGGTGGTCATCAAAAGTCCACATGAGTTATTTCAAATGATCAAAACCAAGCAGAATACTTGTGGGGCTGCCATGAGTCAGCCCTCCTTCATTAAGGATAAACCAACATGAAACATAAGAAAGGAGCTTGGCACTTGGGTACCATGCCAGGTGGTCAGCATTCAGAATCCACCTAGGGAGTTTCCAGTCATGCAAAAAGTAGCCTCTGACAGGGACTGTCACTCCTCCACCAGATTTCTTTCAAACATGCACCAGATCCTTACTCCCAAAGGGGTAATTGAGATGATAGGAAAAGAGCAATTCATCCCCCTTGAAAAAACAACCTATTTGGAGTTTCAAACAGAGCTAGGTGGTGGACGGTGGATAAGATGGAGGGATCCATATTTATGCAGAGCCAAGTGGTATCGAGTCATTTTAAAGGCCCAGTCACACTTAAAGGAAAGCATACCAACATGGTAAATTCTTCTGCCTGCTGAGTGAAGCCACATGACTGGTATAAGAAGCCTTTTTCATGCCCTGTTTCAGGCACCAGAGAAAATGTTACCAGGAGATCTCAGTGGCTCTTTCCTCAGCTTAGTATAGGAACAGAAACTGGAACTCAGTTGCTTAGAGAAGGTTTGCTTCCAAAGTAACCAGGTGAACTTAGAAAGAAGAAGGGAAGTGGAAAGTGTGTCCCAGGAAAGATCTCAAAGATGGGGTACCTTTTGAAAAGAGAAGAAAGGACATCATAATTTATTTCAAAATGTGTTTTTTCCTAGGAAGCCTGATGAAATGTCATTTGGGAAAAAGCAAACCTCTAATGTTCCTGAGAACCAACTCCAATGTGGGGAAAATCTCAGTCAGCATGACAAGATGTACACTTGTAAGCAATCTTTTGAACACAATAGGAAAGAAAAAACTTTCAGCAGGAAGATATTCCTTAAGTGTGAGAAAATTTGTATCAATCACCCATGCAATTGCCCTATGATTGTAGGAGAAACAATTCAAATCGTCAAGAAAATGTTCCATAGCAATCCTTATGTTGGCAAGCATCAACAAACACACTCAGGAAAGAAACTCCATGAACTTTTCAAGAGTGAGAAATGTCCTATTTATAAAAGAGATTGCAAAATTAATCACATAATACAAACAGCGAAAAGTCACTATATATGTGGCTGCTGCAAACAGTCTTTTAGCTGTAATTCTAGATTTACCACCAAACAGAGAAGTGATATAGCAGAAAATTTCCATGTGTGCAATAAATGTCAAAAAAACATTTATGAGAAGTCGGAATGCACTAGAGATAAGATTCTTCCCAATGAGGAGAAACCACATGAATGTAATGACCTTGTAAAAGCCTTTAGTGCTCAATCAGGTCTCCTTACACATCAGAGAATTCACACTGGGAGAAAACCGTATAAGTGTAGTGAGTGTGGAAAAGCCTTTTGCAAACCATCAGTTCTCATTAAACATCGGAGAATCCACACAGGGGAAAAACCTTATAAGTGTAGTGAGTGTGGAAAAGCTTTTGGTCGGAAGTCACACCTAATCAGGCATCAGAGAATTCACACAGGGGAAAAACCTTATAAATGTAGTGAGTGTGGAAAAGCTTTTGGTCGGAAGTCACACCTAATCAGGCATCAGAGAATTCACACAGGGGAAAAACCTTATGAATGTATTGAGTGTGGGAAAGCATTTTGCCAGCAGTCTGGTCTCATTAAACATCAGAGAATTCACACAGGGGAAAAACCTTATAAATGTAGTGAGTGTGGAAAAGCTTTTTGCCAGCAGTCTGTTCTCATTAAACATAAGAGAATTCACACAGGGGAAAAACCTTATAAGTGTAGTGAGTGTGGAAAAGCCTTTTGCTGGAATTATGGTCTCATTGTGCATCAGAGAATTCACACATGGGAAAAACCTTATAAATGTAGTGAGTGTGGAAAAGCTTTTTGCCAGCAGTCTGGTCTCATTAAACATAAGAGAATTCACACAGGGGAAAAACCTTATAAATGTAGTGAGTGTGGGAAAGCTTTTTGTCGAAAGTCATCCCAAATTACACATCAGAGAATTCACACAGGGGAAAAACCTTATAAATGTATTGAGTGTGGAAAAACTTTTTGTCAGAAGTCATACCTAATCATTCATCAGAGAATTCACACAGGGGAAAAACCTTATAAGTGTAGTGAGTGTGGAAAAGCCTTTTTCCAGCAGTCTGATCTCATTAAACATAAGAGAATTCACACAGGGGAAAAACCTTATAAATGTAGTCAGTGTGGAAAAGCTTTTTGCCAGCAGACTGGTCTCATTAAACATCAGAGAATTCACACAGGGGAAAAACCTTATAAATGTAGTGAGTGTGGAAAAGCTTTTTGCCAGCAGTCTGGTCTCATTAAACATAAGAGAATTCACACAGGGGAAAAACCTTATAAATGTAGTGAGTGTGGGAAAGCTTTTTGTCGAAAGTCATCCCAAATTACACATCAGAGAATCCACACAGGGGAAAAACTTTATAAATGTATTGAGTGTGGAAAAACTTTTTGTCAGAAGTCACACCTAATCATTCATCAGAGAATTCACACAGGGGAAAAACCTTATAAGTGTAGTGAGTGTGGAAAAGCCTTTTTCCAGCAGTCTGATCTCATTAAACATAAGAGAATTCACACAGGGGAAAAACCTTATAAATGTAGTGAGTGTGGAAAAGCTTTTTGTCGAAAGTCATCCCAAATTACACATCAGAGAATTCACACAGGGGAAAAACCTTATAAATGTATTGAGTGTGGAAAAACTTTTTGTCAGAAGTCTGATCTCATTAATCATAAGAGAATTCACACAGGGGAAAAACCTTATAAATGTAGTGAGTGTGGGAAAGCTTTTTGTAAGAAGTCATCCCAAATTAGACATCAGAGAATCCACACAGGGGAAAAACCGTATGAATGTATTGAGTGTGGGAAAGCATTTTGCCATAAAAAAGACCTAAACAATCATCACAGAGTTCACACAAGGGAAAAACTTTTTTCAGTATGATGAGTATGGAAAATCTTTTTGCTAGCAGACAGTTATTGTATAATCTAAGTCACATGACTGACGAAGTGTTGAAAAACTCATAGAAAAAAACAATGATTGCAATAGAAATCAAAAAACTGACATGGGTTTGCAGTTCTGTAACATATCCACAGGAAGGCGTAAAAAATATCCTATTGACTAAAAGAAAAATTATTATCCTGAAGTCAATCCTCTGCAGATCTTGTGAAGTGCAGAAAAACAATGGCATGTAAACAAAAACAGTAGCTTCAACAAAGCTGCTGTCACAGTCAAATCTTATAAAATCCAAAACAGGTATTAGTAAGATTACAGATAGAACCCATTATTAAATTGCAGTAAGATGTGGAAAACACTTTGAAAATCTCAGCAATTGCCAAATAATAAACATGAGGTGTGTCACATTTTAGAACAAGGCTATGTTTTGCTAAAATATTTGAGATGGAATCTGTGCTTGATCTCATTTTGTTGTAAATAAGTTCTGCTTTCACATTTTAATTTTGAAAATAAATATTCTCCATATAACACTTGTTTTGAGTTTCATATAGAATTTATGCAGTTATCTAGAATAGCTTTTTTTATAGTGTTAATTTGCCAATATTCTATTGCAGATTAATATGAACTCAAAAATATCAATTGATGCATGTGGGAATTGTAATGCTAATCACCCTGTTTTGCAGGACTGATGTTTTGTTCAGAGCGAGGAGGGAGTCATTTGTGACTTCTGGCAAATTGGATCACTTTTCGCCCTTGTCTAATCATTATATACTTTTAGAGTTATATGCAAATGTCATAAAAATTGTTTGGCATCAAGTTTGGGGATGTGGTAATTGCCACTGGATTTTAAATATCAGCTGCCATAACTACTGCTCATGGTCACACTGATTTCATGCACAATGGCTTCCCAAAGCAAATTTCTTGCCAATGGATGCCAGCCTATGCCTAAAGTCTTTCAACTATGTCGATGAACATCAGATGCAGCCCTATGGCATAGTAGGGTAAGTTTCTGGTTACCCTACTGTGGTAACCTAGGGCACCACTGGTTCATGTCCTAGCTGATTCACTTCTGATCTAACTCCTGTCTTCTGGCTTCACACCAGCTCAACTACTGTTGTTGCAATCACTTGGGATTTGAATCATTGGAATAAAGATGCCTCTCTGCTTCGGTCTTTATTATAATTCCATGTACAAATGAATTAAAAATGTTAATTTAAGTGTGGGCATCGTGACTTATGTTGAGGTAAATCAAATATTTAGTATTAAGCACATTGGCATGGTCCCATCTATGACAGCCTTGATTGTTTTTATTGCTTACTATTTTGAGGCATGACCCTATCAGGTTCCAAAATGCTGAACATCGAGTACAAGAGAGGCATCTTTTTCTGTAGAATGTATCATGTAACATATTATCAATGCCTTAAATTAGATAATGAGGTTTGTGTACTTCTGAGTGATTTCCACCAGCCTTCTTATATGAGTCCCTAGCTGTGATCCCTCTGATATTGATACTGACCGGATACTGGCCAAGGTCTTCCCTAGGAACACACTTCAGAAACTACATTGCAGTGAAATTTATTTAATGTTTTGCAGTTCCCTTTTTCAAACATTCCCAATCACTCTGATAGCATTCTAATGTCCTTTGATTTTTTTTTTTATTGCCTCCTAGGAAGGTGGAATAGAATATATGAAGGGATTTGTGAGGGTTGAGATAAAATAGTGATTATGTATTCGGGTTATAGATCCTGCTTTAATAACCATGGGTTGGAACAAGTTTCAAAAGTAATGGATCCACTTTCTGTATCTTTCCATCCCCTGTATAGGAGCAACAGAGACTTACTCTAAATCTCCCTATTTTGTCTTTTTTTCATGTGCAATTGCTGTTATCTAATTTTTCAAACTATTTCTATGTCATAAAACATTATTGGTTTTGTTCTTGAGTGTAATATTTAAGAAGGTATTAAGTAAGTTAAAAGCTAAAAAAAATTTTTTTTTTTTAATTTGGAAAGTCAGATATACAGAGAGAAGGAGAAACAGAGAGAAAGTCTTCCATTTGCTGCTTCACTCCCCACATGGCCACAACATCTGGCCAGGGCTGAGCAATGCAAAGTCCAGAGCCAGGAGCTTCTTTTGGGTCTCCTGTGAGGGTGCAGGATACCAAAGCCTTGGGCCATCCGTGGCTGCTTTTCCTGGACACAAGCAGGGAGCTGGTAGGGAAGTGGAGCAGGAGGGATACAAATTGGAACCCATATGGGATCCCAGTATGAAACACGAGGACTTTAGCCACTTGACTACTGTGCTGGGCCCATAAGATAAAAAAATCTCCCTGTTTTTTCACTTAATTCCTCCAAACATCAATAATTTTTAAAATAATTATAGATAAAACTCAATATTTTTATCTTTTCATCTTAATTTAGATATGTTGGATTATTTTTAATGTTTTATTTGAAAGACAGATTGACAGGAGGGGCAGAGACATCCTCCATCCATCAGTTCACTCTCCAGATGGCTGCCATGGCCATAGCTGATTCAGTTGAAAACAAGAAGCCCCCTCCAGCTTTCCCATGTGTGTACAGTGGCCTAAAAATTGCAGCCATCTCCTTCTTACCTAGGCCATAAGTAGGGAGTTAAACATGAAATGTAGCAGGTTGGATTCCAATTGTCATAAGATGCTGGACTGCAGGCAGAGTATTAGCGTGCTAGACCATCACTGACACTCCCTGTTTTTTTAAATGTAAAATGAAAAATCCAAAAAGAGTGGAGAGAGAAGTGTAAATGATGCCACATGCTTGAGAATGTCATAAGTATTGAATACTGAGGTATGAGAGATGTGTTCTGTCTAAATAGTAATAGGTAGTAATTTGATAAAGGAGATATACTATAGAGTAAATAAAATAGAATCAGTATAGAACAAACAACTGAAAGATTATTAGAGTGCTTTTTCAAGGTTTATGAAAGATGAATCCTACATGGAATTAGATTTACCATGATTAGAAAAAGAACATTCTTGATATTATCTAAAAATCGATTATAACCAACAAAGGCATACATCAATGAAGCTAGAATTTACATACCATAGAGTTAAGCATGTTTTCATGTTAATAGTTTATAAAAAGTTTTGTTTGTTTTCAGAATCTTTTTAAAAATTCTTTAAATGACTTTCCTAATGCATTTTTATTTGTTTTGTGTTGAATTTAATTACACCTGTTCAACATGTAATCAATTCTTACCCAGTTTTTTATCTCTGTTTCTTCTAATATATTTAAATTCTCCCAAGTAAAGAGAAGGTGTCATGTAATAGATATTTTATACAAGGATTTTCTTAGGTTTTTCAACTGTTTTATTGAGCAATGAATTTGTACATTTTTGGTTATGTTTCAAGTATTCTCTTCTATATTGAGTTTTATTTGCTTAGGGAAAGCTGAGCTCTAAAAGAGTTGTAAAATCATTCAATTATTTTACCTTAAATCTGTGATTAAACTGATCCATAGGATAAGCATTTTAAATGAAATAAATTGTTATGCATATTTTGTTGAAAAGTAGCCCAAATGAGGTAACATAGTCAAGTTTATGCCAGAAACTATTTTTAAGGTCAGTGAGTAAATATGTACTAAATGTGTACTGCTCACTCATATAAGCACTCAGACATATAAAGAATGCTTTAGAACTTGACTAATTTTTTTTCTGCAAGTTTGGTTAAAATTTGATGAGATCAGAGAAATAACATTCAAGGTTACAGTAGGCAGAGAGGAAAATGCACAAGAAAGATGTCTTTACTTTTATCTTGTACCCACAGTGACAGAGAGTGACCCTCTCCATTGCCTGGCTTCTCATGAGCCTGGGAAGGGCAGTGGTTACATGAAACCACTCTCCAATCCCAGATGAGTGTGAGTACCGGAGACCAGCTCCAACTGACTTAAGAGCTTGTAAAGGATGCATGGATCAGTGAGACAATAAAAAGAGATGAGATGTGGACCACTATGGTGTGATGCTCATAATGGACAACTCAGAAAAGTTGCCTTCTTTGTTTATACACAAATCATCACAAGCTTTTGCATAACATGCCATTGTTTTATTTTAACTTTATTGTAAAAGAATGATTATAAAATCAATCCTAAAAGCCTTATCATTATTTTACTTCAGAGAAAATATTTTCAGCAAGCTAGTACTCATTCAAACCCTCACTGACCTGGCTAAAGCCAGGAACTCCACGGTGGCAGCACATACGGTTACATAGTGACAAGTGGTTTACTTATATTCAAAATCAATTTTCACTAAACACAAACTAACTAATATTGCTTAAAATATCAAGAGTACAGAGTTAAAAGATCATAAATGAAAGAAATTTATAAAAGCATATAACATATATTCTTTTTCATTGATGTTGTTAGGCTGCTTCCTGACGTTTTTTTCTTTGCCTTTTTTTTTTTATTGTTTCCTTCGTATATCTGATGTAAAATGGGACTTTAAGGGAGAAGCCCCACCCAATCTTCCACCCTTCCCAGGTCCTGGATATAGGGCATGCTCCGAGGGTCGTGCTCAAGTGGTTTTGATAGTTCAACAGTTCTGAATTGCTGCCAATCTTGCCACTCCAAGCATGATGAGGTCGTGGAAGAATCCATTGACTGACATAGTCCATCATAGAATCTCAATTTGCCCAGTTTTTCATTGCCAACATATAGCTGAGGTGGTTGATTGACTAGTTCTGTCCTCTGTCTTTTCATTGTTATTAAATCCTCTAATCAATCATTTATTAATTGCCACCACTTCACCTAGTGTTGATTCAATTGTTTTTTGTTCTTTTGTTAAAGGACTGTGAAAGGGATCAGAGCAACTCAGACAATCCACAGAGGGCCTTTGCAGGAAACTTTCTTTTACTTTTATATACCGTTTTCTTTCTCTAAATTTGAATGCCAACATAAGTTAGAAGTTTTTATAAACTTTTCCCCCCTAAATATAAGTGCCAGTATAAGGTAGACATTTTAAGCTGTTGGGGGGGGGGAGAGGGTTCACATTTGTCTCCCTTTAGAAGATGCCCCATATAGTTTCTGCTTTCTGCAGTGAGAAACCAAAATGAGAAATCATATCATGTGTTGTAACAGTTCGAGGCAAATGGTAAACAAACTCTTTGTACCTTCATGGTTGCCATCTGTCCCAAGATGTTATCAAGCTGTTTCTTATGGAAAACATTACTTATATCAGGGCAAGTTTAGGACAATGGTGGACACATGACAGGATGTTCGGAGACATTGTGAGATCAATTTTACTATTGTATACTTTTAGCTGTGTGTCATTGTCTTATGTTGGTAAAGATGTTTTTATCATAACATGATTGATCAGTTTGAGGTGTTATACCAGTTACTGGTATCATTTCACATTTGTAGAAAAATAGCAACAACACCCTCAAGAGAATTCTATGAAACTTCAGAGAGGTGATTAAGTGTCCATACAATGGGGTGAGGCAGCAATGAGATGACCAGATACATTCTGCCAGGCCTTGCCACACAGCCAGAAACTCCTCATAGCCTTACTAACCGATGAGGAGTACTCATCACACTCCCATGCCATCTGACCCAATTGCATGGCTCCCCAAATGTGGGTAAAACTTTGGGAAGGGTATATGATTGACCCGTAGGCAAGCTGTATTATATTGGGAGGAAGAGAGATGGCCTCCAATTAGTGTGCCTAAGCTTGCTATCTGCCTGTGTCTTTTCATTCCCTCCTGAGATTTTCAACTGCTGTTCATATAAGTTGTTCAAAGATATGGTTTCATTTAATCTCTTGCAGCTGCTTCTTGCTTATTAGAGATTTAGACCTTACAAGTCCTGGGTTCAGAAATCTCTCCATATATAATGAATTCATGCCACAAACCACATGAAGTGTGGCTGTTATTGGTGGCTATGATCACCATATCATCTTAGTCACTCTAATAAGCTACTGACCTTACTCTGTCATTTAAAGTGGCATCCAAGAACCTCAACTGGTTTGCACAGTGGCACAACCTGTAGTGTGTTTTCCAATGCCAAGACACACACCGAATTCTTTGGTCCTTGAGACTAGAGATTTTCTGTTCCTTCTAGGACATTTCCAGAGGTGCAGTTTGGTGCAAAGTGATGCAGTCTGGCAAGGACCCATAAAGTCCTTGAATTTCCATCTTCAAGACCAGTGCTTCTGCATGCTGCAGTTACAACCTAGTACTTCTGAGGCCTCAGCCTGGCCCCTTCCAGCCTACAAATATAAGTAATCAGTATATGGTTAGCCTAGAACTTCAACGCAAGCATTAAGCCTGCCTGCTCGCAGACTGGTGCTTTGGTGTGCCATGGGTTTGGCCTGGCTAAGCCCCAGCAACAGGCTCTTGCCTACCCACTGTCATCATTTTGGGAAACTGTGTACACCACCTCCCTATTACTTCTGAGGCCTCTTGATATACCCACTCTAAGATTGTTGTCTCAGTACAGATCCAGCCATTTTCTAGAGTGCCAGCATTAAGCCCCTGGCTGGCAGCTCTCAGACTGACATGGTATCAACCATAAGTGCAGCCTGCCTAGAACACAAGAGTCAGACCCCTGGCTATCCACTATGGTGGAAAGATATTATTAAGCCTGTCAATTATCCATGATTATTTTAGACAGAGTATCTACATACTTGGACACTTGCAGTAGAGGCTGTTGTTAAGTGTAGGAAAAATTATCTAAATCCATGGTACACTTTTTTTGTTTGATTGTTTAAGATTAGTGTCAGCTTCCAGAGAACAGCAACTTCCAGATAGAATCATGAAGTTAGTGAAACTTGTCTGCCTTAAGGTGCCACAGCCTTAACATAGAAAAAGTGATGGTTATAGTTGACTTTTTGCCTTTTGAGGAGGAATTTGAGATCTTCAACTGACTTGCTTGAATAGGCACAACTCCAGCCCCAGGCCCTTCACTGTAGATTGGGACAACTACTTTAGCTTGTAGATTTCTGGCCTTAAGCACCTCCTGGGATGCTGGGCAGATTCAGGCTCTAGGTCATCATAAAGGCTCAACCAGGTAAAGGAGAGAAAGGAACAGGGACAAAGAAGAAAGGAGAAAGTAAAAAAAAAAAAAAGCCTTAGGTTTTTCTTTTCTTTCTTTCTTTTCTTTTTTTTTTTTTTTTGATGTGGCATAGTTTTCTTTTTTTTTTTTATTGTTGCTAACATTGTATTATGTGATACAGTTTTATAGGCACTGGGGATTCCCCCCACCCCTCCCATACCCCTCCCCCCATGGTGGATTCCTCCACCTTGCTGCATAACCACAGTTCAAGTTCAGTTGAGATTCGTTCCTTGCAAACACATATTTAGCATAAAGTCCAGCGTCTTATTGTCCAGATAAGTTCAGTGGCCTCTTGGGGAGACCTTCTCTGGTCTGAAGATAGGGCTAACAGAGTAAAGATCCGATCAGTTAAAAGCCCCATCAAAACCTCAGTATCAATATACAACATTATGGAATTAATTGACATAGTATTGGGTAAACAATATGTTAAAAATAATGCAAGTTCCATTCTTCGAAACATCTGGGTTGAGACAGTGTCAATGACAGGTTCAAAAAAGCACCAACAACCAAACAAAAATTACAAGTTAAATCAAGGCAAACATGTGGTATCTAACCTTTTGGGATTCGCTCATTTCCCTTAGCATTATAGTTTCCAGTTGGGCCCATTTAGCCACAAAGAACTGCATTTTGTTTTTTTTTAATAGCTGAGTAGTATTCCATGGAGTAGATGAACCAAAGCTTTCTTATCCAATCTTCTGCTGATGGGCATTTCGGTTGCTTCCATGTTTTTGCAATTACTGATTGTGCTGCAATGAACATAGGGATGCATGTTGGTTTGTCGTAAAACAGGTGTTTTGGATATATTCCTAGGAGTGCTATTGCTGGGTCATATGGTATGCAGATTTTGAGTTGTTTGAGTGTTCTCCAGACTGATTTCCATAAAGGCTGTACCAATTTGCAGCTCCACCAGCAGTGGAGTAGGGTTCCCTTTTCCCTGCATCCTCGCCAGCAAGCGTCGTTGGTGTTCTTCTTTATGTGGGCCAATCTAACTGGTGTTAGGTGGTACCTCATTGATGTTTTAATTTGGATTTCCCTTATTGCCAGGGAGCTGGAACATTTTTTCATATGTTTGTTTGCCATTTGGACTTGTTCCTTTGTGAAATGCTTGCCCATTTCCCGTGCCCATTTCTTGAGTGGCTTGTTTGTTTTGGTTTTTTGGTTGTTTTGAAGTTCTTTGTATATCCTGGAAATTAGCCCCCTATCGCCTATATAGTGTGCAAAGATCTTCTCCCACTCTGTGGGTTGCTTTTTTACTTTGTTGATTGTTTCCCTTGCTGTGCAGAAACTTCTTAGTTTGATGAGGTCCCATTTGTTTATTCTGTCCTCAACTGCTATTGCTTTTGGTGTCCTTCTTAGAAAGTCGGTACCTACTCCTAGGTCTTGCAGGGTATTTCCTACATTTTCTTGCAAGAGTTTGAAGGTTTCTGGATGTAGGTTTAGGTCTTTTATCCATGTAGATTGGATCTTAGTGTATGGTGATAGATGTGGGTCTATCTTGTTGTTTCTACAGGCTATCAGCCAGTTGTCCCAACAACATTTACTAAAGAGGCCTTCCCACTTGCTTGGACTGTCATTGGTCTTTTTGTCGAAGATTAATTGGCTGTATCTGTGTGGGTTCCCTTTTGGTGCTTCTATTCTATTCCATTGATCTTCCTTCCTGTCTTTGTGCCAGTACCAGGCTGTTTTGATAACCACTGCTCTATAGTATGTCCAGAGGTCCGGGATTGTGATTCCCCCTGCTAACTTCTTGTTTTTTTTAGGATGGTTCTAGCTATTCGTGGTTTTTTGTGTTTCCAGATGAACTTTTGAATCATTGTATCCAGTTCCATGAAGAATGTTTTGGGCAATTTGATTGGAATTGCGTTGAAAATGTATATAGCTTGTGGTAGTATAGACATTTTAATGATATTGATTTTGCCTATCCAGGAGCATGGGATATTATTTCATCTTTTGAGGTCTTGTTCAATTTCCTTTTTAAATAGTTTGTAGTTTTCTTCGAATAGGTGTCCTACGCTTTTGGTTAGATTTATTCCCAAATACTTCATACTTCTCTCTGCTGTTTTGAATGGTATCCTGTTGGTTAGATCTTCTTCCATCTTGGTGTTATTTGCGTACACTATGGCTGTTGATTTTCGTTCATTAATTTTGTACCCTGCCACTCTGCCAAACTCTCGTATAAGTTCTAGTAGTTTCTGTATTGAGTCTCCTGGTTTTTCTATGTATAGGATTATGTCATCTGCATATAGTGAAAGCTTGACTTCTTCGTTTCCTATACGTATGCCTTTGATTTCTTTTTCTTGTCTTATGGCCTCTGCAAGTACCTCTAGGACTATGTTGAATAGCAGTGGTGATAGCGGGCATCCTTGTCTTGTTCCAGATCTCAATGGGAAGGGTTCTAGCTTTTCTCCATTCAGTATGATACTGGCGTTGGGTTTTTCATAAATTGCTTTGATTATGTTGTGGATTTTCCCATCTATGCCTACTTTGGCTAGAGTTTTTAGCATGAAGAGGTGTTGGATTTTGTCGAAAGCTTTTTCTGCATCTATTGAAACTATTATGTGGTTCTTGTTTTGCAGTTTTTGGATGTGGTTTATAACATTTATGGATTTCCAAATGTTGAATCATCCCTGCATTCCAGGGATGAATCCTACTTGATCCGGATGAATGATCTGTCTGATGATTTTTTGAATTCTATTGGCTAGGATTTTGTTGAGAATTTTAGCATCAATGTTCATCAGAGAAATAGGTCTGTAGTTTTCCTTCTCTGACGGTTCTCTGTCCGGTTTTGGGATTAAGGTGATGTTGGCTTCATAGAGTGAGTTTGGAAGGGTTGCTTCCTTCTCTATTGTTTTGAAGAGCTTGTAGAGGATTGGGGTTAGTTCTGTTCGGAATGTTTTGTAGAATTCTGTGGTGAAGCCATCTGGGCCTGGGCTTTTTTTCGTTGGGAGATCCTTGATGACTGTTTCAATCTCTACCTCGGTTATAGGTTTATTTAATTCTGCAGTTGCCTCCGGACTGAGTTTTGGTAAGTGGTGGGAGTCCAAGAACTTTTCTATTTCTTGGTGGTCCTCAAATTTGTGGGAGTACAGTTCTTTGTAGTAATTTCTAATTATTTTCTTAATGATTGCAGTGTCTGTTGTTATGTTGCCTTTGTCATCTTTAATGCTATTGATTCTCACTTTTTCTTGTTTTTTTTTTTGGTCAATCGGGCCAGTGGAGTGTCTATTTTGTTTATTTTCTCAAAAAACCAACTTTTTGATTTGTTGATTTTATGTATAGTTTTTTTGATTTCTATTTGGTTTATCTCCTCCCTTGTTTTGATGATTTCTTGTTTCCTATTGTGCGTGGGACTCTTCTGCTGCTGTTTTTCCAGATCCTGGAGGTGTGTGGTTAGTTCCTGTATTTGGCGTCTTTCTTGGGCCTTGACATGGGCTCCGATTGCGATGAATCTACCTCGTAGCACTGCTTTGGCGGTGTCCCACAAGTTTTGGAATGTTGTATCAGAGTTTTCATTGATTTCCATAAATTTTTTGATCTCATCTTTAATTTCTTCTCTGACCCATTGTTCGTTTAATAGCATATTGTTCAATTTCCAAGAGTGCCTATACTTCCTGGGGAGTTTTGAGTTGTTGATTTCCAGTTTCATCCCATGGTGGTCTGAGAGGGTACATGGTATGATACTAATGTTTTGGAAGTTATTTAGATTCGCTTTATGTCCTATCATGTGGTCGATTCTGGAGAAGGTTCCATGCACCGCTGAGAAGAATGTATAGTCTGTGGCCTTAGGATAAAAAGTTCTATATATGTCTACTAAGTCCAGTTGTTCTATTGTTTGTGTGAGCTCTGTTGTTTCTTTGTTGAGTTTTTGTTTCGTAGACCGGTCCATTGGTGTTAAAGGCGTGTTGAGATCGCCTACAAGAATTGTGCGGGTATCTATGTCTTCCCTTAAGTCTGTAAGTAATTGCTTTACGTAACTAGGTGCATTAAGATTTGTTGCATAAACATTAATGATGGTGATTGCTTCTTGATGGATCATTCCTTTCACCAGTATAAAATGGCCTTCCCTGTCTCTTTTGATGTTAGTTAGATTGAAATCTATCTCGTCTGAAATTAGGATAGCTACCCCAGCATTTTTTTCTCGTCTATTGGCGTGAAATATCTTTTTCCATCCCTTCACTTTCAGTTTCTTTGCATCCTTTCTGGTTAGATGTGTTTCTTGTAGGCAACAGATGGTTGGGTCTTGTTTGATGATCCATTCTATTAATCTCTGTCTTTTGATTGGTGAATTTAGACTATTTGTGTGAGAGTTAGAATTGAGAGGTTGCAATTTTGCCCTGCCATGCGATTGTGTTTTGTGTGTGTTGTTGTCTGTGTAATTGCCTTGTTTGTGCGGGCTTTAGTTTGGAGACCTTCTTATTTGCCAACTTTGTTTGTGGTTTGCCTCCTTTTTATCCGGGACTAGCGCATTTCTAAGGAGGCTTTGCAGAGCTGGTTTTGTGTAAACATATTCTTCTAGTTTTTCTTTGCTATTGAAGTATCTGATTTCATTCTCATGTACAAATGAGATCTTTGCTGGGTAGATTATTCTTGGTTGACAGTTGTTTTGTTTCAGGACTTGGAAGATCTTTGTCCATTCTTTCCTTGCTTGTAGGGTCTCTTCGGAGAAGTCAGCAGTGATTCTGATGGGTTTTCCCCTGTATGTGATCTTTTCTCTACTTCGTACTTGTCTCAGGATTCCTTCTTTGTCTTCATTGGAGTAGAACTTGAGCACCGTGTGTCTGGGTGAAGATCTCTTTGGATCATGTCTGTTGGGAGTTCTCTGTCCATCCTGTATGCGGGGTGGATTCGTGTTCCAAGTGTTTTGGAAGTTTTCCTGTATAATTTCGTCAAGCACTGCTTGCATTCCTGATTCTTTTTCTACTCCCTCGGGGAGGCCAATGATCCGAATATTCAATTTTCTAAGGTAATCCTTTATTTCTTGCATCATTTTATTAGTTTCGCTGAGGCTTGTCTCCAGCTGTTTAATTCACTGGGCACCTTCATTTTGTATGTCTTCTGTTTCAGAGATCCTTTCCTCTGCCGCATTTATTCTGTTGATCAGGCTTTCAATTATATGATCTTTGGCATCCAGTTTTGTTTTGATTTGTTGTATTTCAGCGATTATGCGGTTCCTGAAGTCTTCCCGCTTCGTGTCCACGTCTCTGATAAATTTTAGCACTATTTTTTAAAATTCCTTGTCTGGTAACACTTCCATGTCTTCACCTCACATCTCCGATATTAATAATGGCTTTTGGCCCTTGTTTGGTGGGGTGCTGGCTCTTTCATCTGGAGCACAACTTTTTCTGGTGGTTTTTCCCATTGCGTTGGTGTATTTTGGTGAGGCCAATGGACCCGTTTGTTGAGGGGTCGTTAGGTGCTTTCCTGTAGAGGTTGGAGCCTGCAGGTATGGTGTTGCAGGGCGTAGTAATTTTCACGGCACCGTTGGTGCGTTCTCAAGGCCCGGGACTGTAGGGCACCACCTTGGGGGCCCTGTGGATTCCAGGCACACTCTGGGCACCTCTTCTACAGGTGTGACACCCCAGGGCGTGGAGGGATGGAGGCGCTCTCTGGGCGTGCCCCCTGCATGGGAATTCACAGGACGTAGAAGGTTTTATGTGCTTTCTCCCTGTGTTCTCCGTGTCAGGGACTGCAGGGTTTTTCAGAGCCCGCCTGGTGTGTCTCCCACACACGGGACTGTGGGTGAGGCACTTTCTGGGCGTGGCTCTTGTGCAGTGATTCCACCATTCGTGGTGTGTGGGTGTTCAGAGCCACCCCGGTGTGGCTCCCCCACACAGGCCCTTAGTGGAGGAGTGACCCAGGCTCCCTGTTAAAATGACTTCTCGGCGGTTTCGCACAGTGCCAGTGTGGCGCAGGAGTTTTCAGAGCTCTCCTGGTGGGTCGCCCACACTCAGAACTGCGGGGTGGGAGGCGAGGAGTGGGCAATTCACACTATGGGAGTGGCACCTGCGTGTCAGGGACACACAGCGCTACACTTCCCAGCTCAGAGCCCTCCTGACTCCTGCGCTGCGGAGGCGGTTGCTGCAGGCCGGACCGCCCAGCCCGCCCAGAGCGGCGTTCAGAGTCCTCCTGGTGCTGTCGCCCACCCACAGGGTATCAGGGTGTGGGGGATTCCAGACCCTCACCGGCAGCCTCTGCGCACTGAGATGCACTGGCCCACTCAGCGCAGGAATATCTGGGGCGCTTTCCCCCGTGTCTTCTCAGCCCCCAAGACCACTGTGCGCTGCTCCCAAGGCACAGACCTGGCAGTTTCAAGGCGCTTGCCCTGTATTCTCAGAGGCTGGAGCTTCTGCAGCCCCTGCAGGGGGAAGGGCAGAAGGAGCACCCCAGGGGGTTGGGATTTGCGCCCAGTCCCCGGAATGCAGAGGCTGTTAACCCTTCCCTGGCTCACCGAACCTCCGGGTGTTGCAGTCTGCTTCTGCTGCTGTTGAAGACCTCTGCCGGTGATGATCCCTCCCGGTTTCCTTGTCTCTGGGTCGGCTGCGTCTCCTGTCGGCCACTTTCAAAGGTGACTCAGCAGGTCTAGAGCGGGATGTCGGCTTCTCTACCTTTTGTTTTGTCTCGTTCTCGTTGTTCTTCCGAGTTGTGTGGATGTTTTTGGCTCCACACTGTCCAGGGAACTTCACGCACCTCTCCCTGTGGTTTTTTGCTGTTCCTCTTTGCTGCTTCTGTAGCGCTCTATCCCTCTCTCACTGGACGCTCCCTCACAGCCTTCCTCCTATGTGGAGGTCAGCCGTGTGGCCTACGTCTCCTTTGGGCCTCATGCCGGGAAGCTGGTCGCGATTGTAGATGTCATTGATCAGAACAGGGCTTTGGTGGATGGGCCCTGCACGCGGGTCAGAAGGCAGGCCATGCCTTTCAAATGCATGAAGCTGATGGATTTTATCCTCAAGTTCCCATACAGTGCCCACCAGAAGTATGTCTGGAAGGCCTGGGAGAAGGCTGATATCAATGCAAAATGGGCAGCCACGAGATGGCCAAGAAGATTGAAGCCAGAGAAAGGAAAGCAAAGATGACTGATTTTGACCGCTTTAAAGTCATGAAGGCAAAGAAGATGAGAAACAGAATAATCAAGAATGAAGTTAAGAAGCTTCAAGGGCAGCTCTGCTGAAAGCTTCTCCTAAAAAAGCACCTGTTGCTAAGGGGGCTGTGGCGGCCGCTGCTAAGGCTCCAGCAAAGAAGGTGGCCACTGCAGGCAAGAAGGCGGCGGCCCCGAAGGCCCTGCCCCATAAGGTGGTGGCCCCGAAAACAGCTGCACCTGCCAAGGCCCAGAAGGGCCAGAAGGCGTCTGCTCCAAAGGCATCAGGCAAGAAAGTGTGAGAGCTGTTGGAAAGTAATAAAGCACCTCTTTGACCAAAAAAAAAAAAAAAAGAATTTGTTTATTTGAAAGTCAGGTTTACAGAGAGGAGAGACAGAGAAAGATCTTCCATCCACTGGTTCACTCCCCAAGTGACCACAATGGCTGGAGCTGAGCCAATTCATAGCCACGATCCAGGAGCTTCTGGGTATCTTCTGCAGGTGCAGCGTCCTAATGACTGTCTTTGACTGTTTCTCCAGGCCACAAACAGGGAGATGGAAGGGAAATGGAGCAATTGGGTTAGGAACAAGCACTGATATGGGATTGTCATGCAAGTGGGGTACTTAAGCCACTAAGCTACTGTGCCAGGCCCAAGCAGTAGTTTTCATTTCGAAAATTGTAGAGAGAAGAATTAAAAATGATGAATTCCATATGTCAAGTTGATGTAGTAATTCCCAATGTCAGTGTTTCTCCCAACTTCATTGAGCCACATATAAAGTGAAGATTGGAATATAATTAAACAATCATATGTAATAGTGCAGACACAGTAACTTCTATTAAGTTTAGAAAGGACGTGAGATGTGGAAATACAGATAAGGCATACAGGAAATAAAAGTAATAAATGGATATGGAAACTTTCCACTATCAGTTGTTAGTACTCAAAACAGAATGCTCTCAACACTGGTTTCACTGATTTTTTTTTTCTTGTAAGCCTGGGCACAGGTCTGAAAGCATAGCAATTATGTCCCTGTATAGACAATTAATTTTGTACTAGAGAAATGCATAATGGCTTGCTGGGAACCTGACTATGGCTGTCCAGTGGAAAAATTGTAGAGTCATATAGCTTGATGTTCTATTTATGATTTTTGCAGCAGACACATTTTTTTTCAGGCTGTATAACATTTTTATTAACCATACAGCCTTATTCCTGAGCTCCAAGGAAAATCATTAATTGATAGGAACATTTGGGTGTAGCCAGGCTCATGTTACTGGAATGGATGTCACTGCACATCTGAGTGTTTTCAAGGGTGGAATCTTCAGAAATAAGATGAGAATGGGTGAATCACTCACTGGGAATGATAGGAGACACTGTGCAGGATGCTTCAATTATGTATCAGGTGGTAGGATTTTTTTTTTTCTCAGAATTTGAGATCCATGTCTATTACATGGGTCAGTAATACCTATTTGGGACATAGTGCAAAATCAAGTAAGCACAGGGTTTTATGCCCATACTACATTCCAGTGTATACACATACTGAAAAAGAAGTATTCGCAGTTACAGCATGAAATTTGAAAATACAGCCAATCTTGTGCTGTTATAAATGCTAGTGATTCACTGGAGTGTCATACTGTTCATCAATAACAATGAGATGCTTATGGTGTGACAAACATCACTATGTGGCCTAAGATATGCAGGAGGCATTTCCTTAATAAGACCCCCAAAATTTATTCTTGTAGATTGTGGTCCCCAAAGCTGCCAGGGCAGGGGGAATAGCTTGTGAGAGATTATCCCTGGATCTCTGCCTGCTACCTGCTGGGAGTGATTCATGGCTTACCTTCCCATGACCTGATGCACAGCTTCCAAGTGTGCATGAAGAACATAATTTGTGACATGATTTGGAGGGTTTAAGGGATAGACATGCCTTTTAGCCAACTACAGTGTCATTGTTGGGTGGGAGGACTGCCAGAGACAACCCTTTTGCCTAATCTATATTACTTGTACTAGCTTTACAGTAAACAGACTGCTCACCAGACTGTCCCCAGTGGTTCTTTGGCTAAGGACCACTATCACCTCAGCCCTATGTGATCTTGGGGCCTGCTGGCAGGAAATTCATTCAAAAATATCTGGTTTCAGAGAGTTGTGAGGTGCTATTTAGAGCCAGATGCCTGATCCTGTGTTTAGTGTCATCACTCAGAGACAAATACTAATAGGCAGCACCTGAGATATAATTGGTGTCCACAGAAGAAACAAAGCCTCCTGGATGAAGTGTCTTGTATTTTGTCTGGTTGGTGGGGGAGGGTGGTAAATGCAGAGGTAAGAATGTTCACAACCCCTGCAGTTACATCTCCAAGCCAGCACTAATCACTGAGAGCTGGCAAGCTGACTGTAGCAGTTACATTATGTAAACCAGCAGGTGGTTACATTATGTAAGCCAGCAGGTGGCATGCATGCATGAACGTCTGTGTCTGTGCACACAAGGGTGCCTGTTTGAATGTGTCCATGCACTTGTGCATGTGTGTGCTTGAAACTTGAGCTATGAACATTTGTCAGGGTTGGCCTAAAGAAAAAAAGTGAGCAGTATTGAGGGAATGGGGTTGTGTGCAGCTCCACTGCATTACTATGTGAAATCACAGCCACTGAGAAACTAGAGGTGGGGAAATGTTGTGACATCATGATTAAAATTCCAAAACAGTGCCATAGAGCAGAGCAAATCTTGCTTGCAATCTCCTCCCCCAAGTAGACCCAGGACTTTGGGATAGGCATGTAGGTGAGTGGCCTCTAAGGTTCTCATACACAGCTCTACCACCCCACCGCATGATACATGAACATGTGAGTTCCTCTCCACACTGAACTCTGCTACTGTTCCCTGATGACATCTAGTTAGAGCTAACTTATGATACTGTGGTTATGTGTCAGTCTATCTTTGCTTCTTTGTGGGGTATGTGTTTTTACAGGGTTAGGTTGTTCCAGGGTTGAACTGGGACCCAGGGCTAGAGTGTGGACCTGTCTGGTTGTGTGCTTTTCTAGCTAGCATAGGCTGCTCAGAGCTGCTGAGAACATAAACCTTTCTAGGCAGTCAATCCAGAATCCATGTGTTTGCTTCAGTTCTTTGGGAGATCTGAAATCACTCAGCATGACATTATGCTGCAGAGATGCCACATTCTTTCACCTCTCTAGCCTTTTCTCTCATCTCCTTGGCCCTGCCCCAGTTCCTCCAGTAGCACTACTGGAGCCTAGAATTGGAGGACTGAGGGCTGGCACCTGAGTGGCCTGGAGAAGAGGAGCTTGGAGATTGGATCCTCTTGCATGGTAAGACTTTTAAAGACTTTATCAGGTCCTTTTGAATTATAGAGCCCAGGGCTACGTTAGTGGTATGTCAGATAGGGCTGAGAACTTCTTGGAGGACATGTGGATAAGCTCTGTGCTCCCATTCCCTGCTGCTGACTGCTCCACAAAGGTCCTATGGGCAGGAGGTGATGACAGTAGTGATCAGAAAGATAGGTACAGATTCTGCTTCTCTCAAAAGACAGGTAGTCAAGGAGTACTGGCTCTGACCAGCAGCAAGTGAGATGGAGAGCAGAAGTTGTTAGCTAGCTCCAATCTAAAGGAAATAAAGGAGTTTGTTTATTTGGCTTATCCTACACTGGGCTCACAAATCTGCCATGTGTTTTGTGAAAATAGAAACCCAGCAGCTGGGTCTTACTCTCTTACACTTCTCTGCACTGTTAGCTATTTGCCTGACTTTTACTAGCAAACTATGCTCTGTGGACACCTCTCTCACTCTTTCTCTTCCCTCACCCCATGCCTTGCTTCTCTCTACAATTAACCTTGAGTGCTAAGCACATTTCTAGCCTTGTTTTGGATGAAAATCCATGTTAGAGCAGTTTACGGCTGAGTTGTAGAAAGGGGGCCTTGTAAGGAAGAAGGGCTAAGGATGTCTCCCAGAGTATCTACATGGCAGAAGAGTGACACTGGTCAGGTCATTACTAGAAAGCAAGTACCCATAGGTGGTAAGAGTGGGTGGGGAGTGGCATGTCTGCTGGTCTGATGAACTTCTTAGGCATTTCAGCAACTTTGAAATCATCACTGGGGATCAAGGGCAAGAGCTTTTATCCTCATGTCTAGAAGAAACCTCTCCTCCTTTCCTGGCTTTTCAGACTTTCTCTGCTAACAGGAGCAAGCCTGTTACTTGTTCCTTCAGTGAATAGTTCATGGGAATTCAAGTTTCCTTTGACCGACCTACATGAAAGACTTCTGCAAGATCAAACTTTGTGAGACCAGGGGTTGCCAGGTGCTGTGACTGGCCAGATAGTACATTTTGTATGCTCTGTGGGCCATGCTGCCGGAGACCAGCTCCAGCTGACTGAGAGCTTGCAAAGGATGCGTGGATCGGCGAGATGATAGGAAGAGATAAGACACGGACCACTATGACTTGATGCTCATAATGGACAACTCAGAAAAGTTGCCTTCTTCATTTATACATAAATCATCACAAGTTTTTGCACAATGTCAAATTGTTTCATTTTTCATTACATCATGGTTATGAAAATGCAAGAAGCAATCCTAAAAAATATTTTTCTATTTCAAAGAAAACATTCTTAACAAACCATTACTCATTGAAACCTGCGATCACCTGGCTAAAGCCAGGAACTCCACGGTTGGCAGCACATGCAGTTACATGTGACAAGTAGTTTACTTATACCCAAAATCAATTTTTACTAAACACAAACTAATATTGATTAAAATATTAAGAATACAGAATTAAAAGATCATAAATGAAAGGATTTTATAAAAGCATATAACATAGATTCTTCGCTAAATCTTATAATCAAATCATGCATTAATTACGGTCACCTTCATCTAGTGCTGATTCAATTGTTTTTTATTCTTTTGTTAAAGGGCAGTGAAAGGGATCAAGGCAGCTCAGCCAATCTACAAGAAAGTTTCTTTCATCTATATAAACTGTTTTCTTTCCCTAAATATAAGTGCCAATATAAGATAAAGATTTTAAACCATTTTGAGGGGGTTCACATTTATTTCCTTATAAAAGATGCCCCATACACTTTTGCTTTCTGTGGTAAGAAACTACAATGCGTCATATCATGTGTTGTAAGAGTTCGAGGTACATGGTAAAAAAACTCTTTGTACCTCCATGATTGCCATCTGTTGCAAGATATTATCAAGCCATTTCTTAAGGGAAACATTTCTTATACTAGGGCAAATTTCAGGACAAAATGTCAGGCACATAACAGGATGTTTGGAAACATAGTGGGCTCAATTGTACTATTGTATACTTTTAACTGCTGTGTCATAGCCTTACGTTACTATAGGTGTTTTTATCATAACATGATATATCAATTTGAGGTGTCATACTAGTTACAGGAATCACTTCGCATTAGCAGAAAAACAACAACAACCTCAGAAGAATTTTATGAAACATCAGAGAGGTGATTGAGTTCCATACAATGGGTGAGGCAGCAATGAGGTGACCAGAGACATTCTGCCGGGCCTTGCCTCGCAGCTAGAAACTCCTCGCAGCCTTGTACTGAGGAGCAGTGCTCATTACACACCCATGCCATCCAACCCAACTGCATGGCTCCCCACACCATGCTGTGTCTTGCCACTGGGAGTCAGCTTTGCTTTGTACAGCATAAGGGACCATGAAGAATTCATGAGTCGATGAACATGGCTATACTCACTATAAGACTTTACTTATGGACTCTGAATTGTGGACTTCATATAAATTGCATCTGTTACAAAGGATTCTTTGGCTTTTCTAACCACTTGAAAATCTAAAAAATGTTTTTTCGCTGTTGTGTCTAAGAAAATTTCTTGAGGTCTCTGGTGGTTTTGCATCCAGCCCAGAGTGAATTATGTAATGGTATTGATTTCAAGTCCCTTGATATGTAAGAGCTCATTTAATTGGAGATGTTACATAATGACTTTGGCTTCTGACTAGGTTTAAGAAATTAGCTTTATACCATCTGAAGAAGGAATAGAGGCATAGGAGAGTGTTGTGGCTCATGAACTGACCTCAAGCCTGGCACAGCTGGAAAAGAATGGTGCTAACCATGATGTAGCCTTTAAAAGCAAATAAAGCAAAACAAAAGCGATGAAGCAAAGCCTCACAGCAGTTGCAGGAACAATTAAAAAGATCAAAAAAGAAAATATGAAATTTGAACCTCATATCTATTTTAAATTAGATAAATCAAATGCACAACAGTCTGAAGCTCAGGACTTGCCCAACTACAGTCCTGTTCATTGTAGAGTTGGGTTGTTATAAAACTGAGAGCCAGGAGCTTCTTCCAGGCCTCCAACATGAGCACTGGGACCTAAGGCTGTGGGCCATCCTGCCCTATTTTTCCAGGACATAAGCAAAGAGCTGGATCAGTAGTGGAGCAACTGGACTCAAGCCACCACCCATATGGGATTCTATCACTATCAGGAAGAGGTTTAATTTGGTACACTACTATGTAAGCACCTCCATGGGCTTTTTTTCAAGACCTCTTTTAGCAGAGTAAGGGTTCACTGAATTCTTTTAATTTTGTACCTTGTATCTCTTGATCTGGCTCTAGCTAAGTTCTCTCATCTGTTAGTACTATAACAGCCACTAGTGCCTGAGAAGATGTGTCCCTGAGCAGCAGGAAAGCTAGTGATGCTGAATTAACTCTGGGTCCAGATTACCTGGATCTTGTTTCTGGAATGTTTGCTAAACTCAAAACTGAGCTCTTCTGTTTCAGAGATGCTTCTGCACTTAATGCTTCATAGCAAATATTATTTAAAAATTTTTTTGAAAATGTTTTTCTTTAATATACTTTAGAGGCAGAGTGACAGGGAGAACAATCTCCATTTTTCTCTTTTCACTAATTCTCCAAATACTTACAACAGCCAGGGCCAGTGCAAAGTTAGGAAGCATGGGCTCAACCCAGATCCCCCACATGGGTGAGAGAAGCTCAGTATTGTTTTCTTCTCAAGTTCTTGTGTGGGTTAGGTAACACCTGTGCTCCTTCTTGCATAAAATAAGCTGAAGCTGAGAAAGGAGTGATTTGCTTCTAGATCCTATATAAGAAAGGAGACTCAGTCACAAAGGCAGTCTAATTCTGGGATATGAAGCCTTGTTCCTCAGCTTACCTCCCTGGCCAGTTGGTGGCAGGGGGTGATTTTATTAAAGCCAAGTAGCTCCTGTTACCCACCATTAATCCCATGCTCATTTCTTCCATTGGTTCCTTAAGCTGAGACAAGATCCCCTAATGTCTACAATGTTATCTGGTATGGAATCAAGTCTTCATCAGCTGTTTGATGGATGGATGAAGGATGGATGCCTTTTAGTTTCAGTCACAATGTGTGTCTTCCTGAGGATGGGTGAGGGCCCTTGGGAAGGAAACCTTTGTGGAACTGGAGGTTATATTTATCTGAATTCCATACCTTGTTCTGCAGGCTCATGGCCTTCCAACCAATCAGATATTTCTTCCCAGCTCAGGGCTTCCTGGGCTAGTTTAATATCTTTTCTGCCTTAACGAGAGTTTTATTCCCCTGAACACTAAGGCTTCTAAAATACTTGGGGTGGGATTGTACTTAGATTTGGTTGAGTCCTGTTGACAAGTAATGGGTCCCTACTGTGTGCCCAATATAATGTTGGTATTGTGTAGCACAGAGGATAGTGGTTGTTCAGTTGGACCCTAAGGGAGAAAGTATAACAAAACTGAAGTTGATAAAAAAAAAGTGCTGGTTAATAACATTGAATCATGTTTAGCTAATATCTAATAGTTGTTAAATTCAGAATGTACTGGACAGATGGTGGTCACTGAGAATCAAGGAGAAGAAGGACTGTGGCATTTAAATATCCCTTTTAGAATTGTGTAGACAGGCATTCAACCACCCAGTGAGTTGCCATGCCAGCAGAAACCTGAAGGCATGAGGCTGCTGTGAGGGTGGCCTCAGAGGGAATTACCATGTCCAATGCTATGAGTCCTTGATGCCCACAAAGCTCTTTCGTAATTGCAAAATGTTGTGCATCAGCTCAGTTACCACCCTGCCTGTGAGCCCATCAAGAATGTCTCCCACAGTTGTTCATGTGTTGTGAAAAACTACAGGAAATAAAAATTCTTTTTTTAAGATTTATTTTTATTGGAAAGTCACATATATAGAGGAGGAGAGACAAAGATCTTCCATCCTCTGATTCACTCCCAAAGTGGCTGAAATGGCTGGAGTTGAGTCATTTTGAAGAAGCTCAGGCACTTCTTCCAGGTCTCCCACACATGTGCCATGTCCCAACGCTTTGGGCCATCCTCTACTCTTTTCCTAGGCCACAACCAGGCAGCTAGATGGGAAGTGGGCCACTGGGATCATTTGTCCCACATCCCATTCAGCTCTTATACATGTCAATGGGCCTTGAAGCCTAGTTCAACTAAACCAGCCCTACTATCCAGGCTACACATGTGCTGGTGGGTGCCACTCTCTGTTTAGCCATGCCTGTCCCTAGTTTTGGTTCTCATGCTTGCCAGTCAGAGTAGCAATCCAAGATGGAAGTGTCCATTTTTTCCTTACTGGGCCCACTCCCTCTCCCAGATCTGCACTCTGAGGTGATTCTGCTCTTTAGCCTGACAGAATTTTCCCCCTGTGTCAGCATCTGCCAGCTGATACTGTGGCAAAGCCCAATAAACCCACACCCACTCTGGCTTATGAATGAACCAATAGGAACAGCCAACCCAACCTGACTTTCCCTTGATCCAGGTCACATGAGACCCACAGTTGCTATAACTCTGCCCAGCCAGGTCTGCCCCCATCCCAACATTCATGCTCAACAGTGGAGTGGTGGTCCAGCAGGAGAGTCCCATGCAGACCTTATACTGGGTTCATCATTTCTTCCTGGGTCTCATGTGCACTGGTTAGGTGGTACAGTTCAGTCTGGCATGGCCTGCCTCACCTTGGCATTTGCAGTGGGTGTTGTGACCTTGCATTGCCGAGCCTAATCCCATTTCCAGCTCATGTTGGTTGGTGCTACAGCCTTAGCCAAACCTAGCTAGCTCCCAGTCCCAGCTCCCATGTGAATTGGCTTGTGTTGAAGCCTAAGCTAGCCTGACGCACACTCCATGCTAATGCTCAGACTTGGTATTGGGTAATATGAGCTGGCCCAGCCTGGTTCACCCCACACCTCACCAAATGTATGTCTGTGGGTACTATTATCTGGCCTAGTCTTTCGTGGTTCTTGCTCTCAGCAGCAGGGAGTGTGTCCAGACAGAGGAATTCTCCAAGCTCCTCCATCAGAACCTTTTCCAATGCAAGATATCACATCCATCAATGAGTCCATGGGCCAACCCTTTTTAGTCCATCTCTTGGCCCAGCAGGAACAGTGTCTTTTCCTGACTGGACTTCAATCCATTCCATTTTTTACTGTTGGGTATTACAGCCCACCTAAACCTGGTATACACCCAGACACAGTTCACACATGGCTCAGCAGGGCCAGAAACCTAGCCAAGCCCATCCTACAATTACCCTGGTTCTCACAAGCACCTGTGGGTGCTGGAGTCTAGCCCAGTCTGGTGCACCCAGATCCAGTCCACACTTGTGCTGAAGGACAATACAGCCATGTCCAAACAAGACAGCAATCCCCACTATGGCCCTCATACTCACCAGCTGGAACCATAACTCAGCCAGTGCATTCCATCAGCTTCCCAATCAGGCCTATTCCCAGCCATGGATCTTGTGCATGCCAGTGGTTGCTCTGACCCGGCTAGGCATAGTCCCTCCCCTGTCTTTTCCTTTGCCTTTGGATGCTATAGCCTGGCCTAACCAGGCTTGCTCCCAGTCCCAGCTCTCACTGGTGGGTGCTGCAACCTGGCCATGCTCAGTCTGCTCTCATCCCTGACCCATGCAAAATGATAGGTATGACAGTCTAGCCTGTCATGATCTGCGCTTCAGCCTGGTTCAAGGTTTGGGCCATGCTATACTGCTTTCCCAGGCCACATGCATGGGGCTGTAAGGGATGTGGAACAGCTAGAATGTGAAACAGCACCCACATGGGTTCTCAGATTATTGAAGGTGATGAATTTAGCTACTAGGATACCATGCTGGGCCCTGGTTGTAAGTTCCAAATCTTAAAATGTAATTGCTTATGAAGTGTCATCCCTTATTATTTTATTAAATCTTGTCTGTATGCATTATTGCAAGCAATTCTACACAATATTCACTTGATGCTCACAAAAGTTGACAGAAAAAACAGCATGTATTGAGGTATTAATCATTACCTGAGAGCTACTAACCAAGCTTTAAAAACACCAAAATGTACTAAAAGATTCTCTTTTAGTTCCCCAACCAGCCGGCGGTTGTTTCACTCATGCAGAATAATACTTTACTAAGGGTGGAGGAAGTAACCTAGTATTGAATTTTATTAAATAGAATATTTTATTGACCTCTTTATTTGACATGTCACTAGAGAAGGGCATACAGAAGCCGAATATATTACCTAATGAATAGCAGATCTTATTTTCAGTTAAACATGTATTTTGAAGTGTAGTCTCATGCAATTATTTTTGGGTTTGTTTTGGTTTCTATTTAATGAAATGTTTTATTGACAGATAATAATTGCATATATTTGTATAGCACAATGTATTTCATTTCAAAATTGCTGTCGTTGGGCTGCCACAGGTTAAACTACCATGTGCAAAGCCAATATCTCTTCTTGAAGTTATGGTTAGAGTTCTGATCCAGTTCCTGATTACTGCACCTTGGAGAGCAGCAGAAGATGGCCCAAGGACTTGGGACTCTGCAGCACATGTGGGAAACCCAAATAGATTTCTGGGCTCCTCTGGGTTTGTCCCAGCTTCTGTCGTTTGGGTAGTGAACGAGCACAGGGAAATCTCTTTCTCTGTCATTGTGTTCATAATCACCATCAAGTCCCTTTTGTGACTTACATAATCATCTCAAGCCTTGATGGACAAATTCACAAAGACAGTATACCCTAATTTTTCTGTTTCCTGCAATATATTTTATGAATATTAATTTTTCTCAAAAGAGACCAGAGCAATTCTAATTATGTACAGCCTTCCATATCTTCATATTAGTATAAAGAGAATTCTGTTCTCTTTTTAATAATAAAACTTGAGAAAGAATAAAGATAGAAATTTGAAATTTTATTCTGCTTTATAGAGAAAGTATTTACCTTTGTTATAACCAGTCAAGGCTATGATTCTATTCATAATTCTTTAATAAATTACAGACTGTTTATTACTGATTTTGTTGATCTCTTCAGAATACTGTTTAGTTTGCAATTATCTATGATACAAGATGTTGAGCTCTTAAGATGTGTATGTCTACTTGTCATTTGTGTATATAGTCATTAGTGAGATCTTTTATCCAGTTTCAAATCAGAGCTTTTTCTTTGTTATTGTTGATTTGTGGGACTTATGTGTGCTTTTTTTGGGGGGGGGTAAAAATTCTTTTATCTTTGCACCTTTCTCCTCTGGAAGTCATTGAAAGGTAGTTCACATTGAAAGATCTGGAGATTTTTGGAAGGGCTTCTTGCTACCTGTGCTCATTATTCATGGATTGAAACACCAAATGGCTTGGATATCCTATGCAATCTTCAGTCTTTTACAGGTAAAATCAAAGAGCCCTCTAATGTTTCCCATTCTTCACTGCCTCCTTCCTTACATGGAGTGCTTCAACAATAGAGGTTTTGCATGCTGTAGGCAGCTGCCTCACAACCCTGCTTTGTACTGTGTGTGTGTGTGTGTATGTGTGTGTGTGTGTGTGAAAGAGAGAGAGAGAGAGAGAGAGAGAGAGAGAGAGAGAGAGAGAACAGCTGTCACAGCAATCCCTAACTGACAGTGGTTAGTGAGTGCAACTTGACTTCAGAGTGAAGTAGCTTGTACAAACTTTAAGAAAACTAAAGAAGGGTGACTTTCAACTCAGCACGTTTTCATGACATTTTTCAACAATTAATAGAACAAGATAGAGAAGAGTGTCCTGAAACCCTGTATAAATAGCAATGCTCCAAAATGCAGGGAACAAATAAATGTTCACAGGTTTCTTCAGCTTATGTACTTCTACAGTGAGTACTTGGAACACTATACTTTCATATTAGAATCAATAACAATTTATAGTATTTTTATTTATTCCTGTGGACCTCTGCATTATATCATCTTAGTATTTTATGTGGTGTACTTTTTTAAACTAGCAAGATCTAATGCAAGGCCAGGCTTTCTTATAGTACATCATCCATGCTCCTTCATCTGCTGGAAATGGCCTCTAATGATTGAGGTGGCTGCACATTGTCCACTTTGCCATTTTTCCCCATTGGTAGATTTCTTCCCAAATCTCTGAAGTGTGACAATGTGGACACAATGAGCTGCAGATACATGGTGATGTATAGTGTAAAATAATGATCTCTAAATGATTCTAGGTTTCTTCATAAATTAAAAGTATAATACACACACCAAATCACAACAACAATGTGAAGAAAGGTGCATAAATTGGTGGTTATGTACTTCATTGGTGATATGTATTCCAGATGCAGTGTCTTGCAGAATGTCAGCAGCTTGCCCGCCCCCTCTCCCACCTAATGGAGACCCAAAGAACATGCTAAAACTGTGAGAAGTAACTTTATCAGGGCTCCCAAGCACAGGAAGCAGCAAGCAAAAGGCAACTTCACTATGGGAAGAATTCTTGGGAAATCTTTATTCATGCATGTCCCATCTCCTGTGCAGCCCAGTGATCATTTTCAATCTGCATTACCCTGTAAACCCTGATGTTCACTTGTGAGCAAGCAGAACATGGCTTGTTCACAAAACATTGTTCATGGTGTTCATTTTAGTTTTAATTAGTTAGCAGTTCATAAATACACTTGTCTATGTGTGTGTGTGTGTACACACATTTCCTTATTCACAAGAGGTGTATTTCCAGATACCCTGTAGATATTTGAAATCATAGATACTAATGAATATCCATCTGTGAATATATCTATCTGATGTTTTTACTGATGTGCATACAGATTTATAGCAGAGTTTAATTTATATGATTTATGACAGTATTATTAACTCTTGCTTGACAAAAAAACAGCTTTAATTTATTTCAAGAGATCAAGGTTATGTATTGCATATTATTTGATAATAACAAACATAAATTATAAAGCAATAGCAATATGGTATTTGGAAAATACTCAAACATTAGGGATTTAAACAATGCACTTCTTGATAAACAAATGATGAGAAAAGGAAAATCCAAACAAAATTAGAAAATATTTTAAAATTATGAAAGCTAAAATGGATATTATTTTTGGAGAAATGCAAGCAAAGTAATTGTTCAGAGTAAATATAGAAGTTTAAACACATGTATTTGGAATGAGAAGCATTTAAAATCCAAGAACAAAATTTCTACTGCAAAAAACTTAATCCAAAAACTAAATTAGATAAGCAATAAGTGGAAACATATGATAATGACAGAGAAAGGGGAATTAAATGCAGCACAAGCACAACTAGCAGAGCTAAAATTTGATTCATTTACTAAATAACTTTTTTTTTAATCTAGGAAAGTGATCAGAAAAAAAAAGTTTGGATGATAATTACCAAAATTCAGTTACAAGACAGCAGGAACTACTCAGAGTTCTATGGCAGAGTGGACTGGTTCTAGCTCACAAGAACATATATGGTTTACAAAGAGCACTAATATGTAATAATAAAATGCAACTATATAATGATACACAAGAGTAAAATTTTATGACTATGCTTCCATCTCTGAAAGTACTATATTATGTTGCAATCATCCTTCTTGTGATGTAGGAAGATGATATGACATCTGCATGATGAGAAGAAGTGAGGTGTGGGTGACAGAGGTGTGTGACACAATTTTAGGTGAACATGTAAGGATTACATGAACACAAGTAGTGCAGTAATAAAACAGTCACTATGGAAATACAAAAGGTACTAAGAGGCAAATGGGTATGGACAATGTATAGGGTAGATAGGCTGGGGAAAGACATACTTCACAGCATAAATCAAAGTGGAGCAAGGCAGCAAGAAATTCCATCACACTACTACGAACATGTACAACTTATTTTGTAGGTTTTAAATTTTCCTTTTCGTTTTATTGGACCATATTTGCACGTCAATTTGTGTGGGTGAAAACACAGATCAATGTAAACTACCAGTGCTTTGACATGTGCAAACACACACACTAGTATGAGAAATAAAAAAAATAAGAATAGATAGATTGAATTTTTGTCTTAGAAAACACCAACTCTTCTCTATGGTGGGGTGTGAAACTGCATTTTGGTGACTAAGACTTCAGTATGGCCACTGTGTGAATAGCTGTGATGCATGAAATTCCCTCCATTCACTCATTATGAGACATATATAAATTGCTTTGCACATTTTTGAAGGTGGCTCCTTACAATGTAGTTAATAAATTTTTCATCCTTAAGGCACCTTCAGTTATTTTGGGAAGAGAGAGAAATTGCCTACTATTGTCCTGGGTCAGCCTACATGCCATAACACTGGCCAGGATGGTAGAATAACTCCCAGCATGGAACAAGCACTGTGCAAGAGCATCAGTTCCAATTCTAGGGTGATGTCATATGGGCCTAAATAAATCTCAGGATTTGAGGGAGATGTGATGGATCATAGAGAAATGGGAGGGAATACGGGGTGGTCATGCTCGGACACTTGCTGAACTTGGCACAGCGGTGAAATGCCCTGGCACAAAATTTTTACATTCTGGAATATTTTAGAGGGCAATATGTTCTTCTGAAATTACTGATTAAATAGCAGTGATAAAGAAATCTAGGCAAAGGCCCTCAACCCAGAGTTTGGAGGTCAGCCACTTTTATCAAGAATGTTATAATAGATCTAAATGCTAAATCATGAACAAGATTTACTCTTAGAGGAAATGAAAGCAAGTGTGTCCAAATTTGGTAAGTTAATGGTGAGCAAACACATAGTTCTAGAGTCTTGTCATGTTCAATTTAGCTAGAGCAGAATATCATGTTTTTTGAAGAAAACAGGAAGAAATTTGTTAGTAAATCTTTATAAAGCTCTGCTGTCTAATTAAATTTTAGTTGCACTATATATATATGCTTCCTTAAAGTCTTCCTCTTAAAGTCGTGCAGAGAAGAATGTACAGGAAGATAAAAAGCACATATTGAAGCAAAGAGTATGCTATAGAATTCTAAGAAAGGATGAAGGCCAAAATTAAGATTAGAAGTGAAGGAGGAATTAGAAGTTGGAGGAATGACAAGTTGTTATTTATGTAAGTTACTGATTCTGGTCCAGAAGCATATTTGGTCACTCAGTTATGGTACAAAGTACATTGCTTATCCTGATTTTTTTTTTTATTTATCAATAGAATACCAGTCTGAGAGAATCCTTTTATGCTCTCTTTGTAAGCTGTGCTGGCTTGCGCCCTCACAAGATGTCACAATATAGCTCACTCCTTTTATTAGTAAGTGCAAAGGGCTTCAGGAAGGAGAAATCATTGGTTTTCTGAGATCAAGGGTCTATTGCATCTCTTTAGGTTGGTACAGCCTTTCAAATCTAGGAAACAGGATGAATTTATGAGAAAAAGGTATTTGAAAGCTTAGTTTATGTGGGAGACTGGAGCTGAGCTCAGCAAAATATATTTAACAAAATTCATGTAAATCACTAGATCAAGAATATATAAAAGTGATGGTCATGTGTCTAGGGACATTGCTGAGCAGATTTGAAAATATACATAATAATAGTAACTGGAGATAACTTGATTGGCTCCTGTTATCTGACTTTGTTAACTTGCTGTGTAAATTTGTACAGGTTGTTTATTTATGTGAGTCTTATCCCTCTGCAGAATTAATATCCACTGTACCTCATTATCGAAAAGATGAACAAAAGCTTATCTAGCTAATTGCTTCCAACTGCTGTAGCACTGACTTGATGAAGCTTTTAATAGAGAGTAATCGACTCTTTTTTTAAAAAATATTTTTTTTTTATTATTGTTTCATTGGAAAGGCAGATATACAGAGAGGAGAGACAGAGAGGAAGATCTTCCATCCAATGATTCACTCCCAAAGTGAGCGCAACGGCTGATACTATGCCGATCCGAACCCAGGAGCCTCTTCCGGGTCTCCCACGCAGGTGCAGGGTCCCAAAGCTTTGGGCCGTCCTCGACTGCTTTCCCGGGCCACAGGCAGGGAGCTGGAAGGGAAGTGGGGCTGCTGGGATAGAATTGGCGCCCATATGGGATCCCGGGCGTGCAAGGCGAGGACCTTAACCACTGCGCCATCGCGACGGGCCCATAATCGACTCTTCATAAGTTAGTATAATGGTCACCATTGCACTGCAGATGGCAGATAGATACTGTAGGAACAGTGTTTGCAATAATAATATGGGCTTTTAATTGAATGACTTTCCTCTTGAGGACATGAATGCTCCCTTGTCCATGTTAGTCCTCTGCCTGCTAAGAACTCAGTGCGCTCCTGGTTCTGAGTTTTGCCTTCTGTGTTCAGCCTGTGGTGGCATCCTCCCAGTGTCTCCTCGTTTTCAAAATATGTGACATGCACAATACAAACTCACACCATCACAGGTTTCCCCAGAGCTGTGATTTCACCTGACCAACTTAAGGGTTCTTGAGAAAAATGCATCAGGGAGAGATAGAATTTTGGGGTATATTTTCATCTTCTGCTTCATTTTATGTTGCATAATGAATAGCAAGAGGAGTTATGACCTAACACAAAAGTTATTTTAACAGTTTGTAAAATATTTTAATGGGCATTTTCCATGTGCATATTTCTTTTAGATTCATTGATTTGAAAGGTAGAAGATAGAGAGATGGGGAGGAAAGGAAAGAAGACAAAGAGAAGCCAGGGGAGATTCTTTCGTTCACTGGTTCACTCCTCAAATGGCCCCAATGGCATAGAGTGTGGCAGACTGAAGTTGGGAGCAGAGAGCACCACCTGGTTCTCCCATGTGGGTGACAAGGACCCAACTACTTGAGAAATCACCTAGCAAGGAGCTGTATTGGAAATAAAGCATCTGGATTCACATTCAGCCATTCAAATGAAGATACCACTGAAACAGGCAATGTGTTAACCTACTGTACCACAACTCTGGTCCCTCTATGAATGTTTCAAATATTCCCTTTATTTCTGTCATTGAAAGTTCACAGGGACACATCATATCTGTCACTTAATTGCTTCTGTGATGGTCATAAACTTGATATTTCTAACAACTGAATTCTGGCATATTACTAATGTAATTTTTTTCTTAGTTCCCAGTATAGTTATAATTTAAACAAAAAAAAAACACATAAATAATATATCTTGTTAGGTGGTGCTCAAGGATGTGATCCATGGTTCAACATAATATGATAAGAAATACACTGATATTTATACTGTAGCCTAGTCAGAGATTTACACTCTAATTTTGGTAAATTCCCAAACTGACAATTTCTGCAGATAAAGCCACATCCAAACTTATGTATCTACATTTAAACAGAAAGTATCTATTCCTCCAAATGAAGTAATAATCTGTGTTTCTAACTTTACAAAAAGCATCTATATCTCCAATTTAAATGAATATTAATGCTTTCAGCTATATAGCTATCTATAACTGTTATACATACCAACATGATTAATTCATCTACACCAGCAGATGATATAGTTTTATACTCCTAAAATGTAATAAATTTCTGCACCTAAATTTTATAACTAGCTATCAGCCCTAAAATTAAATTAGCATCATTCTAAAATAAATGGTTATTTTTTACAACTGAAGAAATGGCACTGATATAAGAGGCAAGAAGTGGATTTCATTACTTCACTGCATTCATGTGAAAGAAAGTTCCTCATTTATGAGTGCTGTACTCTCATTTAAAAGAAATAAAAAGGTTTGAAAAGTCAGGAATTTTCTTAAAGTCCATGATTTCCAACTGTATAACTTTAACCCTATTTTACCATTTGCTGGAGCCAGGAGGAATCTATTGCATTATATAGAATTGTTGTTAAAAATTTACTGATATTTTTGGACTAATAATTAGATGAAGATACATAAGGGAGTTTGAAAAATCACCTTGTGTATATGATGGCTTTGGATATGTTTTGATTTGTAATCTAATTAAATACAACATAGGCTGTCTCTGGAACTCAATACTTGCTTTTCACAAAAGAAAGTATAAAAAAATAGTCCTGTGTCTCTGAAAAGAAGAGAGGGAATAAAAGAGATAAGAATTCTCATCTCATACAAGCACCCTTCTATCCAAAAAAATTATATTAAAAAAAAGTTGGAAGAAAATCATCTTTCTTAACCCTGAACATCACAGGTTACAAGGGTAAGCATGGTGATTTGCTGATAGACTCAAAGTATAGAATCAACACTTAACTGGGTGTTAATAGGCGTCCATATAACAAAAAGGAACAATCAGCTCAGTGTCTCATAGAGCTCTGTCATGAATTTAATCAGAGTCCAGATTCTCTCTCCCAGAAATGGTTCAGCAACTGATCTCAGATTAGATGTCTCATTGTGCACAAGGAAGCTTCTGGGACTCCCTGTTTCAAGTCCTTGTGAGAAGTTGGTACAAGAGAAGGCCCTTCCACACATGCTTCATTAAGGAGTAAAATCCTTTTCCAGGCTGGTCTGAAACATCCAACATTAAGAACCAGAATTGGTTGAAGGCCAGTTAGGAGAGGCCACTGTTCCTGCCAGGACAGGAGGTGGACTAAGTAGGGCTGGTCCATGGACCCGCCAGTGCACACAAGATTTGGCATTGGGAGAGGTTCTGACGGAGGAGCTTGAGAAACTCCTCTGTCAGGTCACAGTCCTTGCAGGTGAGCACAAAAAAAACCACAATAGGGAGCAACGCAGACCAGGCCAGAAAAAGATACTCACTGATATACATTTGGCATAGGTCGGGGGCAAAAAAGGCTGAATCAGTTCACATCACCCACTGGCAAATCCAAACACCAGAACAGAATGTGGGTCATGCCAGGTTCAGTTGCAACACATACCAGTACACATTAAAGTGGGATTGGGTGCCTGCTGGGCTGGGCTAGGCTGTAACCCTTACCAGCAACAGCTAGAATTGGGGGTGGACTGGGCTGGGCCACACTACAACAACCACTGGCAAATGCCAAGGTGGTGTGGGCCATAACAGACTTGGCCACAGTGCCCAACTAGCACATGTAGAAACCAGGGAGGGAGGTGGTAAAGCTTGTGTGGGGAATGTGGAGGCTCCCCTGCTGGACAGTCATGCCCACTGGAGAGCATGAGCTGGTATGGTGGCAGACCAGACCAGGCAGGGCTTCAACACCTGTGAGCCTCATGTGACCTACACAGAGGAAAGCCAGGTTTAATAGACTGTCCCGACTGTTCCGAATGGTGCAAGCATGAATTAGAGTGGGTAAGGATTGCTTGTGCTTTGCCACAGCATCAGCTGGCAGATGCTGGCACTGGGAGCTAATTTTGTCAAGTTTAATCACAGAACCACATGGAGAGTGCATAATCCAGGAGTGGGAGTGGCCTGGAAGGGAAATAGTGGGTGCCTCCCTCTTGGGTTACCACTCCCACTGAAGAGCATGAAAACCAGGATTGGGCAGGATTGGATAGATAGGACACTGTTCTGTGTGTGGGCTGGACACTGGAGCTGGTTAGATTGAACTAGGCTTCAATGCCTATTGACATATAATGAGGGCTGAATGGGATGTTGGACAGACTGAACAAGTCAGGTACATAATGGCAAGCATGAGAACCAAGGTAGGGTTCAGTCCTGGTAGGGGTTATTGTGAGTCACCCCATCTAGGCTGCAGCTCCCACTGGTTTGTGTGAGGGCCGAGTATCAAGTGGGCAGGATCGGGCTGGACTGCAACACCCATTGGTTTAAGTGGAAAACGGGACTGGAAACAGAATGCACCCAGCAATTGCAAGTACCAGCATATGCATAAGCTGATTGAAGTGACAGACTGTGCAACACCCTGTATTGGCAAGCACACACAAAGTTTCTTTGGGGATCCCTCCAACTGAACTGCTGATCTCAGAACCCCAACCATGAAGAGGCTATGTTAGCCAGTGGATTCTGAGATTTCATCGTGCGTGGAATGGTGAGAATGGCAGCAATTCAGAATGGTTGAACTATCAAAACTGCATGAGCAGGTCGCTTGGAGCATACCCCAGGTTGGGGACCTGGGATGGGTTGGAGGCTGGGTGGGGCTTTTCCCTTTATCTCTCCTAACCCTGAATACAGAATAATAATAATGTTTGGTCATACTTATAACTTTGTGAAAGTGATTGTTTATTCATTTTAAACTTTATTTAAAAGTTTTATTTAAAAGGGGCAGAAAGAGAGAGAAATCTTCCATCTGTTGATTCACTCCCCAAATGTTGGAACAGCCAGGGCTGCGTTAGGGCAAAGCCGGGAGCCACAAACTCCATCCTGGTCTCCCATGTGAGTGTCAGGGCTTCAGTACTTGAGCCATCATCTGCTACTTCCCAGATGAATTAGCAGGAAACTGGACAGGAAGTGGAAGTGGGAGATGAAATTTGATCCCAGGCTGTACATATGGAATGTGAATATGGCAGTTCCAAGCTGAGGTTTAACCCACATCCTCCAGTTGTGTAAATAATACTTAATATATGAATGGTTAAAAATGTATTTTAAAATATATTAATATAAACATATTTATATTAAATATGTGAGTATGCAAAATAAATTCTTTTTACATAAGGTATTTGTCTTATCTTGATGAAAAATGAAGAGAAACACCACCATTTGAAATAGAACAAAAACTATGGAGACAGCACATGAAATGATTTTAAGGATCATTTGGGATGTCTGCAGTATAGGGAAGAAAGCAAATAATCAGTTGGGTTAGTTCCTTCAGGTTGTCTTATCATGGTTGAGCTGGGCTAGCACACAGTAGGCTATACAGATAGGGTCTCAAGTTGTCAGGACCACAGATGTACTCAGTCCAAAGTGTCCATTTTGTGGAAAGATCAGCATCAATACAGAACTGTTGAGCTATCAAAACCACTTGCACAGAACTCTTGAAACATGCTCCGCATTGGGGACCTGGGATGGTTGAGAGGCTGGGTGGGGCTTCTCCCCTTATCTCTCCCTTTCCCCCAGATCCAGGAAGGAAATAGGAGACTGTGAAAACAATGCTCTCATCCACTTTCCTCTAGCTCTTGACCCTTCACTCATTGTTTCCAATTTTGCTATTTCTTCTTGTTTCTGGGGGAAGAGGAGAGACAAAAGGGGAAGCCACAGATGACTTTCCAAACATCCCAGGATCCAGGGATGAGGAACCGCCACCTCATATCAACATATTCTAAGGCTTCTGTCCAAGTGGTTTGGACAGTTCTGGAATGCTGTCAATTTCACTGATCCAAGGATGATGTCACCCTCCCAATGCCCATTGTATCAGTCCATTGGCTGATACACTTAGCCTCATGTCTCCATTCACTGAGATTTTTTTTGACTGGGGTAGCTGTCCAACTTGTTCTGTTCTCCTTCTTCTACTATGCCACCAAATGAGCTGCAATATTCTCTTCTGACAACAGGGCCTGTGTCCACTACTCTGCCTTTTTCACTAAGTAGGACATATTCTTGCAGGTAAGCCCAAGGACCTGGGTCAGGTGACTCTAACCCCATCTGTGGTTATGTCTAAATACCTGTTCATGTGTACTCCAGGACGCAGCAGGCCAGGGCTCAAGTACTCAGGTCCCTGTCACCCAAGTGAGAGGCCAGAATTGATTTCTGGCTGCTAACCCTGGCCGGTCCCAGTTGCAGATACTGCAAGCATTTGGGTACTGAACCTTTACTTGGGAGATTTCTCTTCCTGTCTCCCAACTAAATATACTATACTATACTATACTATACTATACTATACTATACTATACTATACTATACACACACACACATATCAGGCTGGATTCTGTCCATTTGTTTCCAGAGAGATGTAAGTGACTGGTACATTGTCCTGGTTTCCTTGCATTTTACACAGGAACTGCACACAAAGTGCAGCCCCATTCCCCAGATAGCAGCACCAGGAACAGCCCAAAGGGGCTGCACTGCTGCAGGGAAAGCCCTCCTCCAGCTCCCAGCTGTGCTCATGGGAAACATGCCCATGCCTTCCCAAGGCAGCTCTGGTGGGCCAGACGGGCCAGGCTCAGAGCCATGATCACAGGAAACCTCCTTTGCTTGGTTCCCCTAACTCTGCCTGAAAGCCACAAGCACCTGTGGCCAACTCATAAGGCTGGCACCTCTTCCTGGGGAGGTCATTGGCAGGATAGCGCTTCTTCCTTGACAGTCCCAAAGGTCATGTGTCAAGCCCAAGTTTCCAGTGCAGTGAGTGTGGTTGTTGCATGTGGAGATGCAAATTGATTAGGCAATCAGCCCGATACTTGCTGAGCTCTTTCCAGCCCCACTGTGCCTGTCGGGGGATGGCTGTGATCTGAGTGCTCCCCCTCAGGGATTCATAGGTGAGGTCATCTAAGCAGTCATAAGAATAAGGAAGTGTGATCCAGACAAGGGTGGAGAGTTGAAGGACAGGCTGGATCAGCCAAGTAGGGGGAAGGGACTCGAGGCAGAAGAGCAGCTTATTGTGCCAAAACCCAGGGAGTCAGTGGGGCACCAAGGAGGGTCCAGAAGGGGAAGGAATGCCCAGGGATACACTATAGTGTATGATCCACAGCATCTGCTGAAAACCAGGCCCCATCTGGATTGTTTGTCCTGTCTAGGTGACCGCTGAGACCAGGCAGGCCCAAGGGTATAAAACAGGGCTGTGGGCTCCTGGAGGAGCCAACTCAGTGCTCCTTCACATGAGATGAAACATCCAGGCCGTGCCAGGCTCTCCTAAGGGTTACTGATACAGAGTGTTTAATAAGGTGAGCTACAGCACAGCCAAAAGGGAAGTCTTTGGTCAGGGTCACATTGACCCCATATTAACAGGGCCAGTCCCATGGTAATGGGCATAGCCCCAAACAGTCAAGGCTGGGAGAAATTCAGGAACTAGCGGAGAATTCTAGATGCTGGAGGAGGGTGGTTGGCTCAGGGCCTGAACCTCTGCAGGGCCCAGGGGCACGTAGAACAAGCCTCCCAGTTCTCTGAGTATAGAGATAATGCCTGCCCCCTCCAGGCCCATAGCCAGTCTGGGACAGCAGGTATGCAAGGAACCCCCAGCCTCACCCTGTATGCCTTGTCAATCAAGTGTCATTCTTGCCTGCCTGGTTATATTTGGTAATGGAGCTGAGTTGTCTTTCCGTGGAGGTGGGGTCCCTGCGTGTTCTACCAGAGCACACAGGGTGGAAAGGGGCCCTGGGATTAAATGCCAAGGTACAAACCAGTGTACTTTTAGGGACCTGTGATTTGTCTTCCGTGAAATGGATTGAGGTTCCTACCTTGGGATTAGAGGCCAGGAGAGACAAGGTGTTTAACACTGGCCCAGGCTCGTTCTTCCCATCCAGGCTGGCACCTGGCTGAGAAGCATCCCGCTGGTCTCCCTGGACCTACAAGCATCCCGTTAGCCCCCTGGGCCACAGGCAAGCAGCCAGCAAGGATTTGCACAGAGCTGCCCAGCTCAGCCCAGGACCCAGCCTGGGTTCGCGGCCTGCGGGGGCCAGCAGAGGGACGCACAGCGCCACCCGCCCTCCTACCCCAGCAGGGCAGACCTGGTTCTCCTGCAGCAAGAGGGAAGGAAAGTTGTTTTGCCTGTGGCAGAATGCAGCCTGGGTCTATTTGTTGGTAAATGGGTGCTGTTTGAGGTGTCTTTTTGAAGGTGTCTCACATCTGGCACTCAAAGAAAATAATCAGTATAGACCATCAGGCCGATAGCAAGCAAAGGAACATGAAATTTGGGGAAAGCTCTTCCTGGACCTGTGCCTGGCTCCCGCTGCAGCTGCCTGCTCTCCCTTCCCTTCTATCTCAGAGGGAGCCCTGACTAGAAAGAGGAATCGAAATGTGGTGTGTTTCTCATTAAGTTTCCTTGGCAAAGGAGTCACTTGGTACCAAGCTCTTGCTTCCCCTCCCACCACCCAGTCCCCGACGCTGCTGCAATCTTTTGGGTTCGAGCATTTAAACTAATTTGCTTCCAGGGTGCAGGTAGGAAGGTCCGTGCCGTTTGTCCTTGGCATTGGTGCAGTACAAGAAGTGGAAGCACACAGCTCTCTGCTGGGGCCTTAGTGGACTCAGGTACGTTTTCTTTTTTTGACTACAAACTGATTTCTTACACACACACACACTACAAATACAGGGAGAGAAAGCTATCCTCAACTCCCTGGTTCACACGACAAGCGCCAATGGTGACCAGGGCTGGGCCAGGCAGACATCAGGGGCCATGAACGTCACCAAGGTCTCCCACGTAGCTGGTGGAAACCAGTGACTTCAGCCATCCTACTGCTGCCCAGGGTCGAAGCTACAGCCCAGATTCTGCGATGCCTTTCTGTAGAAACCTCCAGAGATGGGACTCCAGAGAGTTTGATGCTGGGTGAGCCCTGTGGAATCTGGTCAGGGGTGGGGTCCACGGAGGCTGGGGGCATTGAAGAATTCATACCCAGAACAGCTGCTGGCTGCTTGCATCTGTTGAGAGGCCATCATCTGTGATTGGTGGTCTGTGGCCTGGAGTGGGGGAGGAAGGAGGAGGAAAAAGAGAGAAGAGAGTGAGGGGAGGGCTGGCAAGTCTCTCTGGAGCGTCCTAGGGCAGCTGATGGCTCAGTTCATCCCCCTTCCCCCACAGGGTTTTAGGGCCCTCCAGCAGTCCCACCCTGCGCGTGCGAGCATGACCCCACACAGGGTCCTCCTCACCCTCACCCATTGCTCTAAACTGCTCTGCTCTCCCCCGGGCCTGGCACCTTGGTCTTCAGTGGCTGCCGGGGTAGGTGGAATGGCTGGAGTGGTGGTCAGCACCATCCTCATTGTCCCTGCCTGACTCTGCTGGCTTTGCCCTTCCCCTACCATTTCCTCTCCCCTGCCAGAGGTGCCCTGTCACCCTGAGTCGCCAGCATTCCTGGAGCCTTGCTACAGTTGCCAAGTCCCTGCCAGCCCCTGCAGCTCCTGCCCTTGTCCTTGCAGTTTGGGGTGGGTCCCAGGTTTCCTCAGCTATGGCCAGGTTCAAGGCTGTGCTGGAGGCAGAAAATCATTGCCCATGTAGGCCTGCCTTTTTTTTTTTTTAATTGTATGTTCTGTGGAGAGTGAAGTGGGATTGCTTCCAGGACATAGGGATTTAGTACTGGGAACAGGAACCTGCTGATTGGCCACTGAACGATGCCAGAAGTGGCTGTGCCAGGGCCCAGTCAGCAAATAGGTAGAGGAATGTGTATCAATAGGCTTGGGCTGCTGTGCAGTGCAGCCTGGGCAGGGCAGCCTTAACAAGGGACATCTCTCTTCCGTGGCTCTGGGAGACTGGGATGTCTGTCTCAACGCCCTTCATGGCAAAGCAGGTTTCATGCTGAGCCCTCTTCTGGGCTTACAGAAAGCCACCATCTTGCTGTGGCCTCACAGGACCTTCTGCTGTGAAGAGAGAGAGGAAGAGGGAGAGGGACAGGAAGGGCAATGGAGGAGGGTAACCTGTAGGCTTGTGAGCTTTCTGCATCTCTTAGAGGGGCAAGGAAACCCTTGTTGTTTACTCTTTATTTTTCCATTGTAAGCCCATCTTCAAATACAGCCACATAGGAAGCCAGGACTTCAGCATGTGCAGCTTAGTCCACGAGAAAATTCCAGTCCTTTTCTTTGGAGACTTTCTCGTTATGCCATGCTGACCAATGGGGAGCCCAAGGCAGTGGGAGAGCAGAGATTTGCTGTGTGTGGCAGGTCAGGTTCCCAAGGAACAAATTCTAAGACTGTGTGATGTGATGCACTGAGAATGTGCCCCCAGCAATGCTATTCCCCAGAGTGGAATTGGAGGGGGCAGCAGGGAAGGGAGTTGGCAAAAGGGACTTGCAGGTGGCCTCATCCTGAGGCTGGCCAGGGATGAGTGCAGGTCACAGTAACGTTCTGGGGGCTGGTCTGCAACAGGAGCTGTAGATGCAGGAGGCAGAAGCAAATGTGGGAGAGGCAGGAGGGTGCCTGGGCTGAGGGCTGATTCTGTTGCTCCACCCCCCATGCGACAGGCTGAGTCCAAATCAAAGCCCATGTGGAGAATCATGTCTAGGCTCAACCAGCTAAGTTTGGCTCAACTGTGAGAACATCCTATACTTGGAAGTCATTTGAAGAAGGGTCAAGACCTTTTGTGTTTTTCTATCCCAGACTTGCTCAGTGGGCCTTGAGCACTGCTGGGAGAGTGGTTGGCTGGGGTTCTCTGGGGAGGAAGCAAAGTGAAGAACAACAGGTTGGTGCCAGGAGGAGAAGGCCAGCCCTACCCTGGACCTGACAGCCCTGGAGGGCTGGGGGCTTGGTGGCTCACTCCCACTGAAGGGCACCCATGAGGCTTTCTTCAGGGATTTATGATTTTCTCCAGGGATGGTGCCAGGTGGAGGGGCACATGCAGAAATTGCTAGGGTAAGCATGCACAGGTGACACAGATGCAGCATGGTGGGACATGTTCCTATCTTGCTTTTATAAACTACACATCTCAGAGCAAATAGAGCAGCAGGGCCTGATCTCATATGTTTTTGTCATTTTTGTCACATTGCCTAAACTCCACCCTTCCCCTTTGGGAGAATTGAACTGAAAAACTATTAGAATTAATGAGAGTTCAGTAAAGCAGCCAGTTACAAAATAAATGTGGAGAAATCAATAGCCTTCCTATTTCTAGCAGTAACCACTTAGAAAAATAATGGAAAAGAAAGCTCTCCTTCACCATAGAAACAAAAGATATTTACCACGAAGAAGCAACCTTCCAGAAGACATGTGTGCCCCGCTTCCTTGTCTCTGTCTTAGGCATGCCTGGACTGAAAAGGGTTACAGCTACACATTGCATTGTGACAACAGTCCAACTGAACATGAACTGGCTCCACATGGGATGCTCCAGGAGCAGTCAGGAATAAGGATGCAGTGCTCTTGCTGAAAATGTTTACTCTGGATAGGATCAGTAGAATATAGACCACTGAATGAGACAATTGACTTGTCATGTCTTCTTAGACTAGCAACACAACAAAAAGCAGAAGAGCCATTTTGTACTGAAAAGAAGTATGAAAGTGGATTGCTTTATATCTTCAGTCCTATTAAAACAAATGTACCTCCTCACATTTGTGTTGCCATTGATGGACATGACAAGTCAATTTCCTGGCTCATTGGTCTATATTCTGGAGTTGTCCAGTAGCTCTTCATGACTCTTTCTACCTGAAGCATTTATGCAACAACACTACATGCTTAGTCCCAGCTGCCTCCTACCACATCCTCTGTGGAGGCAACGAGTTCACCCTTGTCATCAGTTAGTTGGGCAAGAGACTAACAGATCTGTTCTTTGAAAAGTTATATC